>NW_007742432.1:0-12422 GCF_000696425.1 Galeopterus variegatus
ACACAGGTGATATGGCCTCCTTTGAGAAAGAGAGGCTGGAGCAGCTCAGGGTGGAGGACAGCTTAAGAGGTCAGTTTAGAACCTGTTAATAAAGAGTGCAGGAGCTGGATGGATACATGTGAGTGTAGCTTAGAGAAAAAACGCCACTTTAGTCAAACAAACAAACACAAAAATTGCCCAATCAGAGAAATAGAAATGGAGAAAAATTAGCAGTTTTGCAAAAGAATTACTCATTCAGCAAAAATATTCTTCATATAGTTCCTTCTAAGTTTTAATCATGTCTGGTATGATAAAATACGATTCAATTTACATAAATTTTGTTTCCACAAAGAGATTGTAAGAAAAGTGGCTATCACATTAGGCCTGGTCTGACACTGACAAGTGACTCTGTGCCAGTATTTCTGTGGTTCTGTGCAAAGAGCTCCTTGCCTTTTCCCTTCTCCACTTCTGGTGAAATAATTGTTTCACTTATTGGCTGAATTTCTGCTATAGCGGGAAAAGACTTTCCTTTTCAATTGGAAGTGAAACTTAAGGCAGGTGCCCCTGGGAGAAAAATGGGTGGCAGCCATTCACACTTTAGTATAAAAGAGCAGAGAGCAAAATTTGATGGAGGGCAAGAGTTACAAAGGCACTGGGTTGTGAAAAGGGTGAGAGAGTGAAAGACATCCAGGTCATAGGGAAGAAATTATAAAACTGGGAAAGGGGTGTTGAAGAAAAGCCTCAGACGGACGTGATCCACTGGAGCATGTGTCTTGCTTTGCTTTTCCGTCAGGTGTAGCACAAATCCCACCCTGCCTTGCATTAGATTCATTCATCTTCCTTTTACAAAGTGGCCACTTACAGTTGTACCTCCAGGTCAACCCACAGGTTGGAGCTCCTCTGTAAAGGTGTCTTAAAGCGAATGAGGTCTTCCTGATGGCATAAAGGTGGTTCAGGAACTGAACAGGTGAAGGTGCTGTAGGCAGGGCTGGAGAGGCTCCAGACATGACTTGACAGAACTGCCCCAAATCAAATTGTCATTGAATTCAATAACAACAAAACAACGATAGAAGTAATTTATCAAGCACTTACCATGTGCTGGGTCCCATGCTGCCTTTACGTACCTTATCACACCCAATTCTCTGAGTAACTCCATGAGTAATTATCCCTGTTTTACAAAGGTGAAGAAGAGAATTGAAGTCCAGAGAGGTTGCTTGGCCACCAGGAATGTCAGAGTTGAATGCAAGCCCAACCCTGTCCTCCTCTAAAACTACTGGAGTTTCCAAGTGCATTGGGTCATTTAATCTGAAATCCCCCTGGTGCCAAAGTCTTGCTAGATGAGACTCGGGGGTTGTGGGGGAACGGAAGATAGTCGTGACTGGAGCTAGCATCTCATCAGGAACAGGCCACCAGTGCTCAGGGTACATGGAGGACCACAGTTCCAGGGCACCTCTGGGTTTCCACTTTTTGGGAGACGTGAACACACCAGTAAGTGCCTGTGGCTGGGGATGGGCATCCAGGGTGAGAAAACAATCAGACACAAAAAGGATAAAGAAAATGTGGAGGGCTCCCCGCAGGGTGACAGGTCACTTCTGGCTGCTAAGATTGGGACTTTGCGATCTGGTTTCACTTTCTTGATTCTTAAAAATTAAGCCTATGAAGCAGAAACTGCAAAGAGCAAGGGACTTGGAATTTGAGGCTGGACTTTGAATCCTGGACAAACCCTGTGACCAAGGGAAAGGACTCACTCTGCTAACTTCCATTTGTCCTCATTCTGTTGCTAATGGCAGGGGGTGTTGAAGGGTCTCTGATTCAGGGACCTCCCCCAAGTGTTCTTTTCTCTCTTGCAGACTTATTTTGTTCCAAAATGGCATCTTCCTTCTATCGAGTTCTCTTCGTTGTTGGCCTCTGGGCTTCCACCCGTTGTGCACCCCCATCCAATGCCCCCAGCAGAGGGTCCTCACACTCTTCCTCCACGAAGAGCACCTGCACCTCCCCACTGTCCTCCAGCAACACCTACTTCGCCTTCCGCCTGTACCGGAGACTGGTTTTGGAGACCCCGAGTCAGAACGTCTTCTTCTCCCCCGTGAGTGTCTCTGCTTCCCTGGCTATGCTCTCCCTTGGGGCCCACTCAGCCACCAAGACCCAGATCCTCCAGGGCCTGGGATTCAACCTCACACATGTGCCAGAGTCTGCCATCCACCAGGGCTTCCAGCACCTGCTCCACTTGCTGAATGTCCCCAGCAAAGACCTGGGCTTGAAGTTGGGAAGCGTCCTCTTCATCAAAAAGGAGCTGCAGCTGCAAGCAGATTTCCTGGACAACGCCAAGAGGCTGTATTCGTCGGAAGTCTTTTCTACAGATTTCTCCAACACCTCCGGTGCCCAGGAGAGGATCAACAGCTACGTGAAGAAGGAAACCAATGGGAAGGTTGTGGACATAATCCAAGGCCTTGACCCTCTGACAGCCATGGTCCTGGTGAACCACATTTTCTTTAAAGGTAAGGATCTGAGAGGTTGGCTTTGACTTTGTTCTGTTTGTTTGTTTGTTTGTTTTGTTTTTGCTTAGTCAAATATGCAAGGTAGACAAACCCTAGATAGCAGGGTGGGGAATGAGAGGGCCTAAGATCTAGTTAGTTTTGCAACTAGCTGACTGCACGACCCTGGATATCTCCCGTTCCCTGTCCTAGCTTCAGTTATCTATTACGATAGGGGCTCATTCAGCTATCTTTGGATAGACTGATTAGGTGTCCTCTGGGGCTGACACTGGACTCAGTGGGAAGCCCATAGGAAAAATCTTCTGGAAATAGCTTGGGAGAAAGGATCTCATCTCTTGCCACCACCAGCAGCCCCACTGCCCCCTGAAGGTTTTAGAGGGACACAGAGCTCTCTGACAGCCCAGTTTAAGACACAAATCCAAGGGTGAGGACACTTTCGTAGGTGTGGAAATGTAGACAAGCTGATATAACTGTCGTTCACCTTCCCTGTACATCTATCTAGAGCTTTACAGTTTACAAAGACACTGTGTTGCAGTAGAAAGAATATCAGCTTTGAAGTCAGGAGGGTTTGAACCCCACCTCTGCCCCTCCCTTGCTCCATGATCCTCAGCATGTTGCTTTAAAAGATCTACCATGAACTGAGCACCTGGTCTGTGCCAGTCTTTTTGCTCACTAGATGGACGAATGGAAGATAAAACCAACTTCATAGGGCTGTGCTTGAGGCTAAAATGCCGGGACCCTCCAGGCAGAGTTACTATGGGTGTTACTGTATCATCTCTCCCTTCCTTCCCCATATCTCCTCCCCTTTCTTTCTCCCTTCCTCCATCCATCTGTCCACTTATTATCCACCCACCAGTTCATTCATCCATCCATCTATCCATCCACTCAGCCAGCCAACTATCTATCAGCCTATTCACCCACCCTCCATCCACCTATTTACCTGCACATCCACCCATCAACCAAGCTGTG
The DNA here is from genome assembly GCF_000696425.1 of Galeopterus variegatus. NCBI lineage: Eukaryota > Metazoa > Chordata > Mammalia > Dermoptera > Cynocephalidae > Galeopterus > Galeopterus variegatus. Next base: position 3,444 of record NW_007742432.1, read on the forward strand.
CACCCATGTATCCATCCATCCTGCAAAGGTGGACGAGAAGGAAAGAAAACTGAGCCTTTATTAAGTAACCTGTACATTATATGTGTTGTTTGATTTCACTTAATTCTAGTTTTATTGAAATATAATTCACATACCATGAAATGCACTATCTTAAAATGTACAGTTCAGTGGTTTTTGGGTTTTAGCACATTCATAAGCTTATGCAACTATCACCATTATGTAATTCCAGAATGTTTTTATCACCTCAAAAAGAAACCCCACACCCATTAGCAGTCACCCTTTATTTATCCCTGCTCTCCCCCTCTGGCAACTAGTAATCTACTTTCTGTCTCTATAGATTTGTCTATTCTGGACATTTTGTGTTCATGAAATAATACAGCATGATTCCAGGCCATATCATTCCAAGTCTTTTGTGTCTGGCTTCTTTCACTCACCATAATGTTTCTGAGGTTCATCCACGTTGTGTAGCATGCGTCAGTACTTAATTTCTTTTTATGGCTGGACGGTATTCCATTATATGTATATGCCACACTTTGTGTATGCAGTCATCAGTTTGTGAACGTTTGGGCTATTTCTACTTTTTGGCTATTATGAATAATTTTGTTAGGAACATTAGTGTACAAGTCTTTTGTGTGACCATGTTTTTAATTCTCTTGGATATACCCCTAGGAGTGAAATTGCTGGGTAATAAAGGTGATTCTGTTTAATTTTTTAGAAACTGGAAACTGTTTTCCACAAAGGCTGCACCATTGTGCATTCTCACCAGCATTTTATAAGGGTTCCAATTTCTCCACATACTTGCCAACACTTTGTGATTATCTGTGTTTTGTTACAGCCATAGTAGATGTGAATGGCATCTCGCTAAGGTTTTGATATGCATTTCCCTAATGACCACCAACACTGAGCATCTTGTGCCTGCTGTCTGCTCTGTAGACAGCATAGAGTTGGGCCATGTGTTTTTTAAATGACCATGGAGGTCCTTAATCTCATTTTTTGAAAATACCACCACACCACAAAAAACTGTAAAGTTCTAAACAAATATACATGAGATATGAATGACGGTTACACTGGCTTGTCTACATTTCCACACTATAAAAATGTACTCACCCTTGAATTTGTGTCTTAATGGGCTGTCAGAGAGCTCTGTGTCTTTCCTCTAAAGCCACTTCCCCCCAGTTGATCCTCGTAAGCATTTTGGTTAGTATACTTTTGCCCCAACTATTTACCAATGCCTCAGACAGCTGCAAAATTTGTCACCGCCTGTAACTGTTTTTGGCACATGCCCTTTGGGGAAAATAGTTTTGCATTGGTTGAGCTCTGTATCAGTCAGGGTTCCAGAGAGACAGAATCAACAGGATATGTTATATATATGAGAGGGGATTTTGGGGGGGGATTAGCTCACACGATTGTGAAGAGAAGTCCTGCCATGGGCCGTCTACACTGGATGCCGGTAGCGTGGCTCAGTCCAAGTCCAAAGCCTCAGAACCAGGGAGGTTGATGGTGTCTTTGGTGTTAGTCCTGGAACCCAAAAGCTGAAAAGTCTCAAGCTCTGATGTCCACAAGACAGGAGAGAAGAGTGTATCCCAGCCCCAGAAGAGAGAGAGAGCAATTCACTTTTTTTTTTCTGTTTTCTGTTCTCTCTGGGCCCCCAGCGGGTTGGATGGTTCCCACCCACATTGAAGGCAGATCTTTCCCACCCAGTCCACTCAGTCTCTCGTGCTAACCTCTGTTGGAAACACCCTCACAGACACACCTAAAACGATAGCTTTACCAGGTTTCTCAGCTTTCCTTAATCTAATCAGGTGGACACCTAGTGTTAACCTTCACAAGCTCCAGATTATATCAAACACAGCTTTACAAGTGATGTCTTCCAACACGAGACAGGTCAATAATGACAATTCTTTGGGAATGCTTTCTTTAAAGGGCTTCAGCCCCATTTTTTCCTGCAGTGGCTCTCAGGTTGCTGGATTTCACTGCAAATGTGGGCTATTATTTTTCAAGGCTACTGCAGGGCTGGAGAGTCGGGTACGGGACTAAGGCAAGTTTTAAAAACCACAAAGTTCACTGTTCTTACCAAGATTCATCTCTTTTTCTTTAATAAATTATTTCTCAGTTTGCACAAGCATTGGTTAATTTCCAGCCCCCTAAAAAAGTTTATTCTGATCATTGTTGGCAGTTTCCTCATTGTTTTTATGGATAAGTGAGTTTCAGAGGTCTTTACCATTTTTGCTGTCTTCGCCTCACTAATTGCACCGTGACATAAAGACCTCTCTTCTCTTTGTGCTAGCCAGGTGGGAACAGCCCTTTAATGCCGCAGAGACAAGTAAAAGCTTTCCATTCCTGGTGGGCAAGCGGACGACTGTGCATGTCCCCATGATGCACCAGACGGAGCAGTTTGCTTTCGCGGTGGACCCAGAGCTGAACTGCTCTGTGCTGCAGATGGACTACAGGGGAGGCATCGTGGCATTCTTTGTCCTCCCTGGCAAGGGCAAGATGAGACAGCTGGAGCAGGCCTTGTCAGCCAGGATGCTGAGAAAGTGGAGACACTCACTCCAGAAAAGGTGGGCATCTGTGTCAATTTGCTGGCACCTGAGGCAGGTGATGGCACACATCCGAGGATGGGGAAAAGACTGTGCTAGCAGCTGTCAAATAATCATTCCTGCAAATTGAGCGCGTGTCGCATGCTGGACAGTGAGCTTGCTGCTGTGTTTACATGTTTGCACTTGAACTTCACCATCACCTGATACATGAGGAGTCTTATTACCCACCCCCAACCCCCTTTCACAGATAAGGAAATAGAGGATCCAAGAGGGCAAGTGAATTGCCCATGGTCATGTAGGTATTATGTCTCTGCAGAGCTATTATGTCATGGTAGCTGTTATGTGCTAGCAGAACTTGCTCTAGAAGCCACTCTGATATTGAATTCCATGGAATGATTCCATAAAAGCAAACAAAGAAATAAAGCATCAGTGCTTACTGATGAAATAAGGATAATAATATTACTGAATCTACTGGTTGTTGCAAAGATAAAATAAATTATTATCTATAAAACCCTTAATAGAATGCCTAAGTGATAGCAAGTACTCAATAAATATTACCTAAGAGTAATATTATTCTTAGTCCTATAATTATTATGGAGGATATAATTATTATTATAAAGGATATTAACTATAAGATAAAAAGGAATATCAAAGTCTTTTTTCTAATTTTTTTTTTATTCCAAAATAATTGGTTGGTCATATCTGTGGGGTACGGTGTTGAATATCAGTACCTATGTGCAATATGTGATGTTCAAGTCAGGGTAATTAGTATATTCAGCATTACACAATGTAAGCATTTTTTGTGGCCCTTTACCAATTTCTCACTAAGCTCCCTCTGCCTCCCTTTTCCCACTTCTGCTGGCCTCAGTTCTGTTCTCTCCTTTTGAAATTTCAATGAATTATTGTGATTGTTCTCTCTTCCTTTCTTTCTTTCTTTTTGTTTGTTTGCTTCTTTCTTTCTTTCTCTTTTAATTTTGTTAGCTCCCATTTATGAGTGAGGACGTGGATTTCTCTTTCTGTGCCTGGCTTATTTCACTTAACATAATTTTCTCTAAGTTCATCCGTGTTGCTGCAAACGGCCAAATTGCACTCTTTTTTAGGGCAGTGCGGTATTCCATTGTGTAGATACACCACAGAGGAGTCAAAGTCTCATGCTCAGTCTCTTATCAGTATTTTTTTGGTATCATTCCCAGGGCCTTATAGTCTAGGAAAAGAGAAAAGATAGGATTGAGGATAATTGTAATTCGAGAAGGACAATGATCAGTGCCCCAGGGGAGGGCAGGCAGAGTGCTGTGGAGCTCTGAGCAGCGAGAGATCATTTTCAGCTGTGCTTGCGGGAAGGCTTCAAGGAGGTGGTGGCATCTGAGCATGGGAAGGACAGGAACACATAAAAGCTTGGGAAGGGCATTTTTGGCAGAGAAAACAGCACTGGCAACGATTCAAAATCAAGGATCAAGAGAAGCTGGAGAATGTTCCCGAGGTTTCTTCTCTTCTCGGACTGTTACTGGATCTGGGAAGAGGACGAGGAGGCAGGAGGGAGGCTGGGGAGGGAGCGGAGAGCACCGAGCAGCAAACGGAGCAAAGAGAAGACAGAGGTGCCAAGGCCAGCACAGGCGACAGTGACAGGGAGGAGATGGCTGTCCATGGTGTTGGGCGTCACAAGAGCTCTGTCAGACGAGGACAGAGAAGTGTCCACCCTTTTGTGCTCTCATTTCTGCAAGTCACTCGGTACATGACTCTGGGCTAAGCACTAAAACTGAACTCACCACCTTTAAGATGAGGAAAATGTTACTGAATGTGCCTGCGACAATGTCTGACACATAGTAAATGCTCAATAAATGCAGGCTGTTTACTCCTGGTTCGGGGAAATCATTGTTACCACACAGGACAGTGCAGGTATAGAGTGTTCCCAACACGGAAAGAAGTTCTGTTGGAATTTGCTTCCCTCAGGGATTATCAGGGTTTGTGTCAGGAAGGGCTGGTGGGAGGCTCTCTGAGCAGGGGGTGGCAGAGGAGCTCCGTCACTACTTGGCATCTCCCATTAGTCTCCACCACGAGCTGGGCCACCTCCTCACCTCCGCACCCTAGTTAATTGGGGGGCCGATTTGTCTCCCTGCATATCTTCAGCACTGGGCTTGCTCAGCTGGGAAGCTACTTCCAAAGCAACCTGGGCTGTTTGCCTGGGTTGTATTGACCTTTTTAGCAGCAACCAGCACTGTCTGGAGGAAGAACAAAGTCTCCTGAAATGCCACCTAGAAGCAGAGACAGACACAGCAAGGGCTTGTAACCTCATCTTTTTTATTTTCCCCTTCTCTACAGGTGGATAGAGGTGTTCATCCCCAAGTTTTCCATTTCTGCCTCCTATGACCTGGAAACCATCCTCCCAAAGTTGGGCATCCGCAATGCCTTTGATCAAAACGCTGATTTTTCTGGAATTACAAAGAGAGACTTCCTGCAGGTTTCCAAAGTGAGTTGATTGAGAATATTTGCAAGAAATCCTGAGCTGGAAGCAGCTATAGAGATTAGCTAACCAAGCACTCTCATTTCATTGATAAGGAACAGAGGCCAGGCAGGTGAAGTGGTTTGTCTGTGGCCAGAAGACCCAAATCTTCTTCTTTTTTTTTTTTTAAAGATGACCAGTAAGGGGATCTTAACCCTTGACTTGGTGTTGTCAGCACCACGCTCTCCCAAGTGAGCTAACCAGCCATCCCTACATAGGCATCCGAACCCATGGCCTTGGTGTTATCAGCACCACACTCTCCCAAGTGAGCCACGGGCCGGCCCCAGAAGACGCAAATCTTGAGGCTGCCAGGCCTGTGGCTTCCCGGCCATCATCCCTCTGCTGCACAGGCACTCTTTAACCTCTTCACACAAACGTTCCGAAGGCCCAACTACAGTTCTTTGAGAATCTAGCCTGCCCTCTACAGGCAACGTTGCTGCCCCAACCTGCTGAGGACGAGCAGGTGCCCCCTGGCATTCGACCTCACTTCCTTCCTCCCTAAAGTTTAGGTTCTCGCACAAACATCATAATGTGGCTGCTTATAAGCCATTTGAACCACGTAGATGTGTTCTTTGGCTTGTAGTGTTTAAAAAATGAGAAAGAGAGAGATGACTTTTAAAACAATATATTGGATCTAAAAATCTGGATTTCTGATCCTTGAAACAAATCACCAAGACCGATTCCCACATGGCAACAGTAAACCCAAACCCCTACACAGCAGCGATGGCCAGACGGTAGCCTCTAGGTCACTGGTGCTTCCCCGCTCTTACAGGAGGGTTCCTCACCTCGTTGGGCTTTCCTGTGGGTTCCTGATCCCTGGCTTAAAATTTTATTTTGATCATGGGTTATAATGGTCAGAATTGGTTCTGGGGTGACTGAAGGGGAACTTCCTCATTGGTTTCCAGGAAAGGATGCCAAGAGGTCCCATTGGAATACGAGGAGCATAGTGGACCTTTTCCCAAGGAAAATGCTCATGTGCACCGATGAAAAATACTGCCTTTAATCACAGGGAGTTTACAGCCTCCCTGAAGCTTAGAAGTGCATGAACCTCAGATTAAGAATCTCTTCCCTAGGAGACAAGGAAAGGATCCTTCCTTCAGTAATAGCAACTCACGTCCACTGTTCAACAACTGTAGCAATTGCTTTTGCAAGCAAGTGTTCTGTGTGACCTCCTCTAATTCACACTATACCCTTGTGGGATACATGCAATTATTACCACCTTTTGTAGATTTGGAAACTGAAGCACACAGCATCTAAATGACTTTTGCAGCAATAAGCGGCAGAACTGAGACTCAAACCCAGATCTCCCTGGTCTGTGTTTGAAGCCATTAGACTCCATGTGCAAGAGCTGATGGACTAGTAACCGCCACCAGCTGCAATCTACTGAGCAAACCTAATTAATGCTAGGCATTTGGTGTACATAATCTTGAAGCCTCTCAAGGCAGGTGTTGCCATTCCCAGGCAAAACATCAAAACTCAGTGAAGTAAAGATGTCTCCACGGGGACCACTGACACTTGTTTTTCCCTTGGCAGGCTACCCACAAGGCTGTGCTGGACGTCGGTGAGGAGGGTACTGAGGCTGTAGCAGCTACCGCCACCAAGCTCATAGTCCGGTCAAAGGACAGCCCCCCTCATGCCACTGTATACTTCAATAAGCCCTTTCTAATGCTGATTATAAATGAAGCCACAGATTCTATGCTCTTCTTAGGGAAAGTTGAAAATCCCACCAAATCCTAGGTGGGAAATGGCCTGTTGACTGATTGTACATTGATACTGCACGGGAAATAAACCACGTGCCTTCTCCTGTTCCGAGGGTCCACCTGACCCCAGCAGAGCTGAATTCCTGGTGGGAATGCTACTTCCAAGTCTCCACCATCAAACCATCAACAAAGACCCCAGTCACTGGCTAAGGTTCATTAACCCTACTCAGTGTCCCTTTCCACAGATTCTCCCAGGTAACTAGCTTCATGGAGTATTGCTGTGTTGGCATATTTCCCTCACTCAGAGCTCCTGGGAATAATAACATATAGGTCAGGCACCTTTATTGCAGAATTACAGTAACAAATTCAATAAACCTAAAATGTGAATTCAGCTGGCAACAGTTTCCACATACCTGCAGCGTCCTAATCTGAAAATGATTAGTTAGTTAACTCACAGTGGCTGGGTGGTCATCCCATGACATTTCAGCAGCTGCATGAATTTGTTTAATCATTTGTTCAACGAAAACTTATTGCACACTTAATATATGCTAGGAGTGAATCGGGTGGACACGGTCCCTGACCTGCTGGGCCTAGATGGGGGAGACAGACCACTCGGCAACAACAATAAAACCACACGTATGAATAAAAATTGTCATTACCAATTATAAGTGCTGTGAAGGCATTGACTAGGCTGGTTGAGAGAGTAATAGACAAGCAAGGGCTGTTTCGTGAGTGCAGAGGCTGTGAGTCAGGAATGAGCAGGTGTGGAGGGGGAGGGTCAGAGGAAGGCCCTTATGGCTGGAACATCGTGTGTCACAGATGAAATGGGAGAAAAAAGGACACAGAGGTACAAGGAGGTCAGATGATATAGAGTGTTGTTGGCCAAGGAAAGCAGTCTGGGTTTCGTGGGGAGTGCCAGGAAACCGGTTGAGTTCCTCAGCGGGAAAATGGCAAGGACTAATGTATGGATTGTGAAGCCTGTCTGAGTGCCGTGGGGCGGTTTCCATCTCATCGGGGCTGGCTGTCTTCCTGACTCTGACATTGTCACACACACAGCCCTCTGGGTGCTCAGCCTCCTTCCTGCTGGTTTGTAGTGACAATGGTCTAGCTCCGCTACTCTGAACCCTGAGAGCCACACCTGGTGCAATGGGCCACAGCGGCACCAAGGCCAAGGCAGTTCCTGCCCTTGAGTCCTCTCCGCGTCCTTCCCTCTCTCTCTTCCAGATGGGCAGTGCTGGCTCCTTCCCACCCCATCTTTCACTATCAAGGGTGTCTCTTGCAGCCTCCAGCAGAGCCCTCGCTCCCATCAACCCAAAGACTCCTTTCCTGATCATCATGAGGCCCCTGGCACATCTGAGCACATTGGCTTCGCCATGCTCTTTAACACGGAAAGAAATAAAACAGAAGGGAGTTATGCTGGAAGGCTGGCAGAAGCTTCAGAGGAACTTAATCCCCTGCTCCCGACACTCCCACTTTATTTTACAAATAGGAGAGCAGAGACTCAAAGGGCAAAAACAGACAACCTCAGCTGCAGGAACTTTCTGGATAGAATCAGAACCAGGACCAAAGCCCAGATATTAGGGCTCCATCTCTGAGTTTTCCGTAATGCTGCCTGCATCATTCATTTTATACACAATGCTTTGCCCACAGGCACTCACACAGGTCACAGTTAAGAAAACAGTCATCCTGCCCTCCAGGGAGCATGCTGGATCAGACACAGCTCCACGCTTGTGCAGGTTTCCAAGAGTAGACAGGATGTCCTATCATGGCACAAAGCAAATGGCAGGTTTAAAGAGCTGACTGATGACACTTTTGTTGTTAACTAGTTCTTTCTAGTAACCATTGAGAGCCCCGAATAGTCAGGAGTGGGTGAGGGCCGTCAGCTTCCCCCACAACAACTTGCTCCGGGTGGCACATTAAAATGGAAGCAAGCCTCAGGTGGCATTCTGGCGCCCATTCAGACTGTGTTAGCAAACTGGTACAAGAACAGGCATAGAACATTCTCTGTCCACTTGGTGAGGTCCCAGCTCTCTGTGTGAGATGACTGTCCTTTGCATTTGTTTTGAAAAGTGTTTTAGTCAGATATGGTGAGGTGACAAAAACAGAGATAACTGTCTTTGAAACAAGAGTTTACAACTTAGAGCAACCAAGAGAAGAGGACATGCCCCACCATGCAGGGTCACACGGGGAAGCACCAGGGTGGGTTGGGAGGCAGATGGAGCGGAGGTGGGAGCAGAGC
>NW_007742432.1:12831-14904 GCF_000696425.1 Galeopterus variegatus
GCTTGTGGCTGGAGGGTTTGTAAACTGATTCTCGCATGCTTGCAAAAACACAGAGAATGGGATGGATGCAATCAACTTTGGCTATTGGTCTGGCCCATTTAGTCCAGGATCTATAAACAAAGACAGCAAATAACTAGACAGGGAGCTCTGGGTCAGGGACACAGATGTAGAGTCAGGTAGACGTGGGTGTAAATTCCAGCTCTGCCCCAACCCCAGCCGTGGGTGAGTTACTGAACTTCCCTAATGATGCTGAGCACCTTTTCAAGGGCTTATCCGCTATTCATGGGTCTTCTTTGGTGAAATGTCTGTCTTAGTTTATTTTCTGTCACTTATAACAATGCCTGAAACTGGGTCATTTATGAAGAAACAAAATTTGTATCTTACAGTTATGGGGCTGGAAAGTCCAAGTGAAACTGAGTAGGTACCCTTTCTCGATAAAGCCCCTCAAAAATTTAGATGAAAGCAGGCTGTGGCCTTGGTCCCCCCAAAATGAAGTGGTTGAGAATGTGGGAACTGGGCTGTCCATTTAAGGAGCTGAGACTGGCAGCTAGCAGCTGAGGTGGGGAGCACTAAGGCAGCTCTGCGTGTTAGTGGCATGTTACCTAGGCAGAAAGAAGCGCCACTAGGCTCCTGGGGTAAAGGACGTATCTTGACACATACCCTTGAGGTGCTTTTACAGGGACAAATGCCCAAGTTTCCCAGGCCCTGGAATGTGCTGACGAGATGTTGACTGCAAGGACCCCAGACTGATCCGAACCAGAAGAGTGATAAGCAGAAGCCCAAAGCTGTTTTCTTTGTTCTTGGAGATTCGAGGAATCAGAAATACCCACAGGTCGCTTCCACAGCCTCGCCCCCAACCCACAAGCCTTTCTTTTAAAAATTCTTGCTGGCAAGCCTTTGAAAAGCATGGCTTTTTTTTTTCCCCCCAGCATTAGCTTCCTGACCTTCAATTACTCAGCCTTGTAATTAAAGCTTAATTTCCCTCATAGCAACCTAGTGTCAGTGTTTTGGCTTAGCTGTACTTTGGGTGAATGGACCCAAGTTTGGTTCAGTTACACAAGGTCAAGAATCACATCTGATGAGGCTCTTCTTCCTGGTGGGGACTCTCTGCAGAATCCCAAGGCAGCATAAGACATCACATGGTGACAGGGCAGGAGTGTGCTAAGGTGCTAGCTCATTTCTCCCTTCGTCTTACAAAGCCAGTGGTTCAAGTCCCATGACAACTCATTAATCTATTAATTCATTAATGGATTAATCCATTCATGAGAGCATAGCCCTCCTGATCCAATAACCTCTTAAAGGCCTCACCTCTACTACACCACACTGTGGATTAAATTTCAACATAATGTTTGTAGGGGAAATTCAAACCACAGCACCGTCTGTTAGAGTCTTTTGCCCATTTTTAAATTGTTTGTCTTTTTATTATGAGTCACTAGAGTTATTTACATATTCAGGACACAGGTCCCTTATCAGATGTATTTTTTTTTTTCCTTTTTTACTGACCGGTAATGGGATCGCAACCCTCGGTGTCGCACCCGTACCGGGGACTGGAGTCCCTTATCAGATGTATTTTTTTTTTTTTTCCTTTTTTACTGACCGGTAATGGGATCGCAACCCTCAGTGTCGCACCCGTACCGGGGACTGGCAACTGGATCGCAACCCTCGGTGTTGCACCCACACCACGCTCAGCCAGTGAGCGGGAACCGGTCTCCACATGGGATCCGAACCCTCAGCGGGAGCGCCGCTGCACTCCCAAGCGGCGCACTCTCCAGTGCGCCACCGGGCCGGCCCGATCAGATGTATGTTTTGCAAATATTTTCTCTCAGTCTGTGGCTTGACATTTTATTTTCTTAATTGTGTCTTTTGAAGCACAAAAGTTTTTAATTTTAATAAAATGTAATTTATCATTTATTTTTTGATGCACATGCTTTTGGTGTCATATCTAAGAAGAGTTTGCCTAAACCAAGGTCATAAGGATTTTTTCCTCTATTTTCTTGTAGAAATGTTAACAGTTTTAACACTTAAATTTAGGTCTGCGATCCATTTGAGTTCAATCTGGTATATGGTGATAAG
>NW_007742432.1:15939-17891 GCF_000696425.1 Galeopterus variegatus
TTTTAACACTTAAATTTAGGTCTGCGATCCATTTGAGTTCAATCTGGTATATGGTGATAAGTAAGGGTATAGGTTTTTTGGTTTCATTTTTGCATTTGGACATTGTTGCATTTGAACATTCAATTTTCCTCACATCATTTGTTGAGAAGACCGGTCCTCTCAACCACTGAATTGTCTTGGCATCTTCTTTTCTAATATAGGTGTTTAAGGTTACAAATTTTCCCCTAAGTGCTGCTTTAGCTGCATTCCATATATTTTGATATGTTGAATTTTTAAAATTATATTCAGTTTAAAATATTTTTAATTTCTCCTATAATATTGTCTTTGAACCATGGGTTATTTAGAAATGTGTTATTTAATTTCCAAATATTTANGATATGTTGAATTTTTAAAATTATATTCAGTTTAAAATATTTTTAATTTCTCCCATAATATTGTCTTTGAACCATGGGTTATTTAGAAATGTGTTATTTAATTTCCAAATATTTATGGCTTTTTCAGGTTTCTTTATATTGTGAATCTATCATAACCACACAACATACTTATTATGATTTCAATCTTTTAAATCTTGTTATTAAACTTGTTTAATGGACCAGCATATGGTGTATCCTGGATAAAGTTTCATGTGTGATTCAAAAATCACATGTATTCTGCAGAAAATGAGAAGATATTCTTTAAATGTCAGTCAGATCAACTTGGTTGATAATGATGTCAAATCTTCTATATACCTGTTGATTTTCTGATTAGTTGTTTCATCAGTTCTTGAGAGTGGAGTATTGAGATTTCTAATCATTGTTGTTGAGTTGTTTATTTCTCCTTTCAATTCTGCCAACTTTTGCTTTATGTATTTTGTTGGGGTTTTTTTTGCGGGGGAAGGAGGGCTAGCCAGTATGGGATCCACACTTTATGCATTTTGGGACTCTTTTGTTGAGTATGATACATTTGAAAACATAATGACTTCCTGATGTTTAAACTCTATTATCATTATAAAATATCCCTTCTTGTCTCTAGTAACATTCTTGTCTAAAGTCTATTTTATCTAATATTAATATAGCAATGCCTGTTATGGTTACTGTTTACATGTACATCTTTTTCTACCATCATTTTATTTTCAACCTATTTTTATCTTTGAGCGTAAGCTATGTCTTCTGTAGACAGCATATAGGTGGGCCTGCCTTTTTCATGCAGCCTAACAATCTCTTACCCATAAGCACAATATTCAATCCATTCACATTTGATGTATTTATTGATATGTTTGGAATTATGTTTCTCATTTGCCAGTCTCATGCCTCTTTTGTTCCTTTGTTCCTCCTTTACTACCTTCTTTTGTGACTCAATATTTACTCTTTGGAGTTGTTTTTTCTCTTTGTTTGCTCTAAGGATTATAATTTAAATCTTAAGTTATCACAATCTACTTCAGAATGACATTAACTTAAGTAAAATATAAAAACTTGACTCCAATATAGCTCCATTTTCTTCCCCTTCTTTGTGCTATTATTGTCATATATATTGCGTGTGTATATGTTATAAATCCACATTGCTGTATTTACACACACATTATACTCAACAAATACAATAAATACATATTGTTGTATTTATTGCTTTAAACAATCTTATGTACTTTACAGAAGTTAAGAGAACAATGATAAAATATATTTTTAAAGCCTTTTATATTTATGTGCATATTTACCACTTTTTTCATTCTTCCGTTCTTCCTGTGGATTGAAGTTACCATCTGGTGTCATTTCCTTTTAGCCTGAAGGGCTTCCTTTAGTATTTCTTATAAGGCAGATCTCTAGCAACAATTTCGTCAGTCTTTCTTTATCTGTAAATGTCATTTCAACTTCATTTTTTTTTTCCTTTTTGTCTTTTTTCATGACCGGTAACGGGATCGCAACCCTCAGTGTTGCGCCTGTACCGCGACCGGCAATGGGATCGCAACCCTCAGTGTT
>NW_007742432.1:18761-19635 GCF_000696425.1 Galeopterus variegatus
CGGCAACGGGATCGCAGCCCTCGGTGTCGCGCCTGCACCGTGCTCAACCAGTGAGCGGACCGGTCTCTATATGGGATATTTCCCATACATAATAAATCACTTTTTCTCTTGCTGCTTGCATGATTTTTCTTGTGCCTTTGGCTTTCAACGATTTAATGATGATGTGTCTAGGTGTATATCTCTTTGAGCTTCTTATAACTGTAGATTAAAGTTTTCCATCAATTTGGGGAGATCTCAGCCAGTATTTCTTCAAATATTTTTTTTCTTTATTTATGTCCTCTCCTTTGGAACTTCCGTCACACTTATGTGAGTATGGTGGATGTTACATAACCAGTCAGTGAGGCTTTGTTCATTTTTTAGTTAACTTTTTCTCTCTCTGTGTTCAGACTGGATCATTTCTATTGGCTTAACTTTGAGTTCAGTGTATCTTTCTTCTACCATCTCAAATATACTGTTGAGCCCCTGAGTGAACTTTTGTTATCATTCTTTCAACTGGAGAATGTTCATTTCTAAAGAATAATTTCTATATCTTTATTGAGATTCCTTATATCTGTTGTATCATTGTCATTGCATTTTCTTTAATTTTTAGTTACAGTTTCCTTTAGTTCTTTGAACATATGTACAATAGCTGTTATAAAGTCTTTGGCTGCTAAATTTAGCATCTGGGGATACTCAGAGGCAGCTTCTACTGACTTTTTTTTTCTCCTAGTTATAGATCACACTTGCTTATTTCTTTGCATGTCTCACGATTTTTTGTTCAGCACTAAGCATTTCATATAATACATTGTAGTATCTCTGCATTCTGGCTCACCCCCACCTCCTCCAAAACACACACACAAGGGTTTTTGGTTTGTTTGTTTTGTAATCTGCCTGG
>NW_007742432.1:20255-21724 GCF_000696425.1 Galeopterus variegatus
AAAAAAAAAAAAAACAGTGTGGTCTTGTGAAGTTTGCATCCTACTGGGCAGGCGCAGATAATAAATGTACTACATGTAAGACAGGTGGTGATGATTGCTGTGAGGGGGACAAAACAGGTGAGGATGATATAGGAAGGATGTTGGGAGAGGAGGTTCTTGTAATGTTGTGGAGCATGGTTGGGGAAGGCCTCACTGATAAGGAGACCTTTGTACAGACTTGAAGGAAATAAAGTGAGACGTGGATATTGGGGAAAGAGCAGTACATGCAGAAAGGAGCAGATGTAAAGGTCCTGAGGTGGGAGAATCCTTGGCAGTTTAGAGGATTAGCAAGAAGACAAGGATGGCTACAGCAGAATGGGCTGGGGAAGGGTTGTAAGCAGTGAGGACGCAAAAGTATGGGTGTGCAATGGGCAGATCGCATAGGGTCCGGTAGGCCACTGTAAGGACTCTGGCTTTTTCTCGGGGTGGGATGGGAGGAACATGAACCTAGGACCTGTTTGGGTTCCTGTGTGACAGTGAAAAGTTTAGCTGTTGTAAATTGAGCTCATATTTCCTATAGGTATAAATTCCCTGGAGTTCAATTTCCATAAATTTATGTCATGCCACAAAGATACTGCAATTAAAGAAAACAAATAAATGCAAATATAAGTGTTGACTTCATTTATTAAGTAATTAAAATAAAAACTATGTCCTGAAAGTTCGTTATGTGTGATTTTTTCTGTGAGATGGACAAGATAAATAATGTGATATGTCTTTGATGTGCTTCAAAATAATGGGGTGGGATAGATAAAACAATTGTCAGGACACAGTAATTGTTGAAACTGGGGGATGGGTATATAGGAGTTCTTTATACCAGTCTTTTGTTTTTGCATATTATCGAGCTATTTTACCTGCCATAATCCTGCCGACTGGGCCAATTGTACAGCTAGGGCTGGGTCTGGAACTCACAGACCCCTCAAGCCTGTTGTCCAGACTGGGTCACAAACCCTTCACATGCCAGGCTGGGTCCCCAGACCCCTCACACACTAGGCTGGGTCACCAGACCCCTCACACACTAGGCTGGGTCACCATACCCCTCACACACAGGTCTATGAGCTAGGTAACCAGCAAACAGATCCTTGGAAGCCATGGGTTGGAGAGCATGGTAGCATGGAGCAGACGCCTGAGGCAGACACCAGCTGAGGCAGATGACAGCCAAGCTTGGGGTGCCACACCGGTGCACTAATTCCACCCACACACAACTTATTTACAAAGAATGTGCCGCACCACCCCCAACTGGACGGGAAGGCGAGATTAAATTCTTCTATTTTCCCAACACATGATTTAAATTTTTTATGCTAAAGAGTTAGAAGACATAGGAGTTCAGAGCTAGTTAGCTCAGTTGGTTAGAGCGCAGTGTTATAACACCAAGGTCAATGGCTCAGGTTTCTATATGTGCCAGCCGCAAAAAAAAAAAAAAAATGTAGACA
>NW_007742433.1:0-4214 GCF_000696425.1 Galeopterus variegatus
CGGGCACAGGTTCAGATCCTATATAGGGATGGCCGGTGCGCTCACTGGCTGAGCGTGGTGCAGACCACACCGTGCTGAGGGTTGCAATCCCCTTACCGGTCAGAAAAAAAAAAAAGCTGGGGATACAAAACAAAAAGATTTTCTGCCCTCTTGAAGTTTACATTCAAGTGAGGTAGAATATTATCTTGGTATAGCCCAGGCTCAGCCCATTAGCTTCCTAGGCATCATTGTTGTCACTGCCACCACCACCACCCCTCACTCTCAATACTAGTATTCACACATACCCCTTGCATTTTGTCACAAATCTTGTACACCATACTTAAAAATGGCATGTGAAATAAGAAACCTTCGCTATCTCTTCACTCACTCCTCACTTCCTGTAGGGTGCATTTCTTAGATTATAAATCTCACATGATAAGGTGTTTTTTGTTCTTATTTAAAATTGTGGCCATCCCACCCAATTTTAACCTACTTTAAACTCTCTTTTGTACACTCTGACATATTTCTTATGTCATGTCTCATTTTTCATACACAAGTTATTGAAGCACTTTCTTTGGTGACAAGTCAAGCTGCTAGTGTTCTTATGTGGTTACATTTATGGTGCCTCCTTTATTCTAGTCTGTTCTTGTTCCCCCTTCCTTAGTCTTTATTGAATTTATGATAAACTTTCAATTGAAGCTGAAACAATAACTTATGAATCAAAATTAAAATGTTAATGTGTTTATATCTATGACTGTTTGCTTTCAACATGAAAACTTAACACATACATAATTTAGACTTTCACAGAGCATTTAAAATTTTCATCAAGTTCTTGACTTTTAAAAATTTTACTTTGATCTTTGCTATTGTAATCTGGCTGAACATTGTCCTCCATGTACCCATGATTTATAGAATTTCATGGGGTTGATTGTGCTTTGTACATGATCTAATTTATAAACTTAACAAAGCAATTCCTATCAGTGTTATACTTGTCTTCATAAGAGGAACATACCATCATACCCCTTAAAACATGTTGCTGGCCATGTACCAGCACTAAAACAAAGGTGACAGCATTAACAGTGAAGCATATATCAGGTTCAGTTCGCATTATGAGCCACCTTGAGACTTACTTCATGCACTAAAAACAATGAAGGAAAAAACAATTTTGAACAGTAATTTATTCAAATTGCGGGGAGATACTCTGACCAAAACACAGTAACAGCCAGGTATTGAAATTAACTAGTCTGTTAACAGTTAGCTCTGCCCAAGACAAGACGTATCTTAGATCTTCCTGATTACTTGATCATGAACAAAATAGGCTCTGTGGGGACCTCACAATTCCTTTTTTCTATCATGGGTGAGTAATCGGACGGCAGTCTTGCTATGGAATGGATGAGCAAACCCAGATTGGATTCAGGATGCGTTTAAAGAGAACTGTTTCTCAGTTTTTGACTGTGAATCCAAGCTTCTCTCCACTCATGCTGCTCTTTCTAACTCTGAATTCCCCAACTCCTGCCTGACTGCTTGAATGAAACCAGTCTTAGAAGATCCATGCTTCCCAAGATCACCAGCTTGTCCCTAGAATTCCAATAGCTTCCTTTCACCTGTCCCTCATAGACCTGTTCAAGACATTTCTCCATCAAAGGCCATATCACATTCAATGATGAGGATAATGGATCAAAAATAGGGGTTACAAACAAGTGGTTGCTCCACTGAGCCAATTTGCCCATAGATTTTTTTTTTATTTGACTGGAATAGTGTTTTTAAAATTTTGTATTTGATAGCCCTTGGTTAGAGAGTGTCTTCCTGAAGGTTAAGTTACCTGCTTGTCCCTGAAGACAAATGAATTAATAATCTTAAAGCTATTTCATTGACTGGCTGTTCAGAGGTGAGGGCATAATGTGGCAAGCCAGGAAATGACAACTGTTAGTTATACATTTGTAAATTCAGAAGAGGGCAGTTGTTAGTCACAAATTTGGAAATGCAGTCTCTATCACATCTCACTGATAGAATAAAAATGGTCTTCGTTGTACAGCTAAATGTGAATTTTTCTCATTTGGATTTTCTTATTTGGGGTTAATTTCACTTTTAGACTCTTACATTATTATAAATTAACAAACATCTTGCTGCTTTTTAGGCAAAATTAACAAATAACAGTGGTGGTCTGTGGAAATGGTGTTTTCTTGTTGCTAAGTTATATATATTCTGTTTATTCTGGATTATCTATGATTTAACTTTTGTGGGTTTGGTTGAACAGTTCTGGAAACTATATAAGAAGCTACTTTGTTTTTAAGTGAAGCAGTGCACTTCTAAATCTCATCAGAAAGAATCACTCCAGGCCCTTAAAAAGTAAGAAATGATGCTATCTAACAGTTTACAATATTATACAAGATTTAAATGAATGTAGATTTGTCTAGTCATTTAATAACTGATTATTTACTTTGCATTCTTACTAATTAATTTGAAGACTTGCAAATTTTGTTAAAATTTTTTATTTTCTTTTCCACTGACATGTAATTTCCCATAAGAAATGAAACCCACACAAAAATAAACTCCAAAAATACAGTCTCAACTCAGCTCGACATAGCCAAAATTTCTTTTTCTGGAGCATCTGCTTTACCAAATAGAAGCCTTTTTGGAGAAAGAATTCACATAAGGAAGAAAACGCTCCTTAGAAACCAAGATCAAAGGTCTCTCAGAATCTCCAGATTTGCCATTGGCATGTTGAATACAACCTAAAGATGTGTTTTATTTGACCTAGACAGTGCTTTTTCCTTTTTCTTTTAATTGAGCTGACATTTCTGACATTGTAAGCTTTCACATAAAAATTTATGTTTGTGACATTTCTCAAAAAATCAGAAATTCTGGCATCACAGAGCTAGTTTCCCCAAATGCAAGCAATAACTTGCTGAAGCTAAGTAGCTGTTTCCCTGTCTAGATGGGCCAGGTGCCCCCTAGTTCAAAACAGTAGAGCCAGGCTCCCTTCACTGTGTGTTGTTACCTACCTGGCATTTGAGTGGGCAATGCCAGCTTTAGCATATCTATTCCACCTTCTTTGCATGCCTGTTGAGAACTGTAAGAAACCAAGTTATCATTCAGATAACTGCAAAACTCATGTCTCCTTTGAGGAAAACCTTTTCCAAGTTGGGTCTCCGTGGTAGGAATAAGCTTTCAAAATAGGAAGAAATAGTTCTTTCATACAAACAAGTGGTTGTTTATGTAAATGAAACTTTGGAAAACTGTCATTTGCCAATTCCCAGAGACACTAATTAGTGAACTCGTGGCACACAAATTGCCAATGACAAATCAAAGATTCAGTCATGGGGAGACGTGGCAAGCATCTGTCCCTGAAGTGGCCCCTCCAGGTTCAATCAGAACTGTCAGTGGCCAGTGTCACAAAGAGATAGTAATGCCCTTGTTTGCTAGTTATGAGTATGTACATGTTCAGTATTACAACTAGGAACATTTCACTCTAGCCAGGATTATATTTATTTTTAGGCAATGTAAAGCCAGGTGTCAATCATCCCCTCAAGTAAATCTTCATGATGGGGATTCTACAAAAATTGTAGAAATGTACCCTTATAATTATGTCACCCATTTTTATAAATTCCTTTTGTCAGGCCTGCCTCTGTACCTTTGACATGTTCTGTGCACCCCTCTGCCATTGGACCATCATTTTTCAGCAAATGGACTCCCACTGCCTACCTTTAGTCTGAACCATTCTGATTCAAACTGCCTTGAACTCTTATTTAACCTGCTCTTGATTTATTTTAGCTTCTGATTCTTAGACGAATCTCCTCTGATTTATATTTTTCTTCCTACAATAATATCTGCTGGCTTCCATCCTCAGATGGAACTCACAGTCAGCTCTTACATTACAATAATACAAATGTTTACCCTTTGGGGGCATCAACTATATACTTGGCATTATTCTAAGTGCTGTAACATGGAAGATTTGATTAAACCTCGACATCAACAAATAAATGACCAAACTGAGTTGTGATTCCAAGGACATCTGATACCAAAACTCAAGCTTTGGGCATTCTGAACCACATTTTGTATTATAGACCCTAAACCCTGAAAACCTACCCTGTTGCAGGTGCCTGTGGAAACGTTTTGCTATGATGGAATCTGGCCGAGGGAATGAATGGGAATCAGAAGTATATTCTCTTTTATGTCTATTGAAATTATATTCAACTTTAAAAAACCAATTAAAACTTAACCTTCGCATAGTC
>NW_007742433.1:4696-10316 GCF_000696425.1 Galeopterus variegatus
CCCTACCCTGTTGCAGGTGCCTGTGGAAACGTTTTGCTATGATGGAATCTGGCCGAGGGAATGAATGGGAATCAGAAGTATATTCTCTTCTATGTCTATTGAAATTATATTCAACTTTAAAAAACCAATTAAAACTTAACCTTCGCATAGTCTTCTCTGACTGGCCTTTTCCTCATCTAAATGCTTATGGCAATTATTCATTTGATTAATTATACAATTATTAATTATCTACAACTTTAGCATATTCCTGTTTTATTTTGAAAATTTGTCAACCCTTATTATTTTTATTCAACTTTTTATATTTTCATATTGTATATGTACTATTAAAGTAAAAACTCCTTGAAGTCAAACAGCATATATAAGCTCAACAAAACCTTGCTGAAAATACTGAAAATAAGTATTTAATTTTTTTTAATTTAAAGTACTTTAAAAACTCTAAAATATTATGTGGCTAGTAGCAGCTAATCTCTCCCAATTTTTGAAAGAAAAAAAAATCCCCGAAGTTATAGGGGGAAAAAACACTCACAAGAGAAACAAAACATTAGCGTCTAGGATATCTTGTAATCATAAAGCAAGGGAGCTGAATTAAGAGGGAAAAATAATAGTCCATCTATGCCCCTATGAACATGAAGTGATCTCATGAAGTCACTATTGCATCAACTGAGGCAGAAATGGGCAGCTCATTTATTCTGATGCCTGCCTTGTGGTTCAGAGATTATAGTGTGTGAACCAACCAAAACCCAGGCAAGCATCCCTCTACTGCACAGGTGTCGTTTTCTGAAACAGCCGGAATTCTGTTGCTCTTCATCCTTCCCTATCTCTTTATATTCATTCAGAGAATGGAACTCCCAGAAAACAACATGGCAGGAATAGGAGGGGTGTGACAGTGATATAAGGTATCTTGGGAATTACAGTAATCACAAGTATATTGCAAAAGATGGAGTTTGAGTTACAATGAACAACAGCAGAAGGGCAGGTTGAGTATTATATATATATATAATGTTACTCCATTACATCAGAGAACTAGGTAGGGAAAGCTGGAGATGACCCCATCTGTATCTAGCAAAATTATACTAGTAGTTTTGTTGACTAAAAATTTGATAACAAATGGTACTTACCAAATTAGCTCAGGCTGTACCTAACTCCCGTCCACCCATCTGAATAATGAATTCCAAAAATAGTCATATGACCTTTTGTAACCACTAAAGATTGCATTTGGCCCCTCGTAACAGAAAAGTGGACATAGTGGCTTCATAATGGGTTTGTGTATGTGTGCAAGTGTGTGTGAGTGTGTATGTATATTTGTATAACAATAATCCAGAGCAGTTGCCATGCTTGGTTAAACAAATTATCAAAGGCACAGTCTTCTTTCTTTCCACTCTCCATGCTTAGCATGTGGTTTATTTCCTATTGCTTCTCTTCTCATGGCCAGCAGATGGCTGCTTTACATTTAGCATCTCAGCTGCATTCCAGGCAGAAAAGACAAGCAAAGGCAAAGGGCATGTGTAAGCTGAAACTGCTCTCTTTTAATCAGCTTCCATGGAAAGTCCATTCAGCGATCTCTACTTACATCTCAGTGTTCAAAACTGTATCACATGTTCATGTTTAGCTTCAAGGAAGACTAGGAAATGTAATTATTAATCAGGACACTTGGCTGCTGCAAACAAAATATCGGATAGAGATAAGGGCTAATAGAAGAGCAATTGAATTAATAGCAAGATAGGAAGGAGTAGGCACATTCCTTAGATCATGCAGGGGTTTGTAGTCTACTGTAAGGAATATAGACTTTATTATTTGATGCACAATCAGAGGCCACTGAAAAATTTTGGGCAGTTAAATCTTTCAGCTGGGTAGAGAACACTTTAGGAGAGGAAGAGAGAAAGTGGGAACAATATTGGGAATCTGTCTGCTCTATTCTTTATCATATAAATCATGGTAGCTTGTGCTAGATTGGTTGAGTGGAAATAGATGAAAGAAGATAAACTTAAGAATACTTTGAGCATAGTACTGAAAAGACTTACAGAAAGATTGAGTGTAGGTGAAAAGGAAGTGGGAGTGCTTCCAGGTGTCAAGATGGAGAAATTGGGTTGATGATAGTGCCCATCACCGAGACAAGAAGAAATAAGCAGTGTAGAGATTTGGCATGGTGAGATGTCAAGTGGTCAGATTTGATTGTGGGAAGTTTGAGATTTCAGTGACACACCAAAGTGAAATTGTCAAAGAGACAGTCAATTATGTGAGTTTGGTGCCTAGAGCATAGATATGCGGTGGAGATGTAATTTTGATGTCAGCAACCAACAGATGGTATTTAATGCCACACAAATAGCCAAGGTCCTGCTGGGACAAAGTGAATACTTTAAAAAAGGCTTACATCTGCTGAGTAAGCCTGCAAAGAAGTTAAAAGAGTGACTGGAAATGTGGGCATGAGCCTGGTGTTATCAGTTGACATGCCTGAATTTCAGGAAAGAAGGGATGCCTGAGAAGATTCAAATAAAAATATATATATTCACTTAGGTACCTGTAGATTCAGTTCCTTTGAAGGCAAAAATCCTTCACAGCAACTGGAAATGAGGCAAAACTAGTAGATCTAAATGTTGATATATATGACCTAAGAATATGATAAAAACCAAGATGTTTGTTTTACTTGAAGGAATTTTAGATATAACTTATGTCATACATAAGGGCACTTCAGATGTTTGTGGGAAAATATAATTAAAAGATAATACAAATCTTTTCATGAACTTTTTGAAGACCACTGCTATATGAATATGTGTGGATACATAAGTAATAGTTATCCATATGTATTTGAATGTATGCTTTGAAAAAATATGAGCAATATTAGGGATTGTTGTATGTTTTAAATGTTGTTATTTTTCTCCTAGTAAAGAGAAACAAAATTTATTTTGCACTTTTAACTTCTGCATAAAAGGCATCAATTCTGGTTCCAGAGAAGCAATCTCTCATCACAACTCAGAAGAAATAGGAAAAAGTCAAAAGGTCTAGAAAACGATAACTGGCTTCAACATGCAAAATAAATGTTGAAAGATAGAATCAAAAGGCAAACATCAAGGTAAAGATAAAGAAATAAACTACACATGGATAATAAGATAATCCAAAAAACTTTTTAAAAGCCTCTAGTTTTATCTTCAGTAAATTGAGTGGATATTTTTGAACTTTATTTTTCATTTAGTTTGCCCCAGGATAAAATTATAAGCTCTATTAACCAGAAAAGGCTAATAGCATATTATTTCTCTGGTAGATTAATAACAGTCTCTGGACTATTGTTTGTGTTGTTTGTGACTTCTGTGTACCTCAAAAGCAAATCACATGGAAATGTCAACTGTATGTTTGATTTTACCCACTTAAAAAAAAAATCCCACAAGGAATGTTATAAGATAATGGAATGTGTGAAATTAATCGCTTTTGAACGGGTCTTTTCCAGTTTCATTTTCCTTGGTTGAATTTCCTCCACAATTTGGCCCTCAGATATGCATTCGCTTATTGGAAGATGTGTTTGTGCTGACTGTACTAGAGCCCACTTTGAGTCAATCCCGCATTTATCAAACAATTCCCTCTCATCCAGATATTCCCAGTGTAGTCACTGACAGCAACTCTCTTTTATTTGTGCTCTCCATTTGTACCTGGTGGATTCTATATTATATTAATTCATAAAACCAGCTTTGCCAGGCTCCCTACGGTTACAATTATTAGGGCTGTAACTGGAATTGTATCGCTCATATTGATCTTCACCAGAAGTTCTTGTCCCGAAGCTTTTGTTTCACATTAAGACACTAATGATCACCTCCACCAAATGAGCAACTTAATAGTCACAAAAAGCTAAATGAAAAGACTTTGATCACCACCTTTGAGAGCACTGTGTTCCAACATCTTTCCCATTCATAATTGGCAAACACTAACTGAGCTTTTAATTAAAAAAAAAAAAAAAAAGAAAAGACACATACAAAATACTTTAAAGAAACATTATCTTTTCACACATCTTATTTACTGTTTGATTTTGCCAAGTATTGTTAGCCCTTCATACTCTGTTTTCCGGGTCATACAAATACTCTGTTTGCTTATAGGTTATTTTTAAATATGCTGATTTTTAACAATTTTTTCATTTTTCTTTCTTTCAGAATTGAGGTGAGCTATAAATCCAGTTGAAATAGTAGAAATTAGGTAGCACTTTAAAATGCCTATTTGATTTATTTGTTAAAAGAATTGGTACAGATTAATCAGTGTAGTCTCCTCCATGTCTGGAGGGACAGTGGAACTATGTGATGGTTCTTTCATATCCACATCTCCTCCTGGAAAAAGTAGAATAATGACTCCATAATGAAGCCCTTATACAAACACAATGTATCCTGAAAAAATATTAATGATATTTTTGTAATTGATCAAATGGGAAAAAAAAATCTCTATAGGTATCAACTAGACATATTACCGTTACTCACTCCACTGCTACAAAAGTAACAACACTATGGAGAATTTTCATATCCAAGTTTTAAATCAACTTCATATTGTAGACTACTAATTTTCCCTAGGAATATGCAGATGCGTAATTTGAAAATGGACACTATGTAATTGTGGACTATGCATACAGAGAAAGAAAACAATAAAGGATTAAAAAATACCAAGCCTGAGTTTTTATGGGTCATTAGCTCTTTAATGCGTCTCCAGAGCTCCTAAACCAATGAACTGAGAGTCTTGGGAAGTCTCTAGACTGACCTGAATGGAGGAAATGAGGAAGAGCGCAAGTATTAGCAGTGCTCAATGCTGGTAAAATATTCAAAGAAGACTCATTTGAAAATGTATAAACCACATAGTAAGTTAAGTCCCATCACAGATCAAATGCTAAGTTTTAGGACAGGAAACAATTGGCAGAATTAATTGTCCACTATTGAAGAAGGAAAGACTGGAGGAAAGAAAGCTGGGATGGAAAATGACCCAGTAGCCTTGTGGTCAGCAGAGATCCCTGTGATAATGATCTGCTTCCACCAGCATTTCTTCCCTTAGGAGACAAAGGCCTGAAAAATGGAAGCTCGGATGTCTCCATGGATATGATGCAGGCATCTGCACAGAAGAGTGAAGAAAAGTAATGGTGCTACCCACTTTTATTCTCAACCACAGATCTTGGAGTGAATAACGCTCTCTAAAGTCATCCTCAGAAGCCACTGTAACTCTTTTGCACTTAAGGCTTCTTTGAACTTAGAAATCGGAGCAGTATTTTCAGGGAGGCCTTTCTAACTACTGCAAACCACCAATATTTCCAAGTCTGTGAACAATGATCATTTTGAAAACCTAACGTAGTTGAAGTTGTTGTTTCAATGGAAAAAGAAAGAGACAAATCCAAGTCATATGTTCAGAAAAGATAATAGACTTATCTATTTGAATGATAACATAATAACACAATACAATTGAATAAATACCTGAAAGAAATTAATTTAATTTTAAAAAATTAATATTTTATGATACATTGAAAATGAAATACGTATTTCTGTTTAGAGACTTTTTTTTCATGTTGACAGATTTCAAGGGGATCATTCCACTGTCAAGTAAAAACACAAATGAGTTCCTATATCTTTAAAGTTTCCTCCATATCAGCAACTGATCATGTGAG
>NW_007742433.1:10842-21720 GCF_000696425.1 Galeopterus variegatus
AAACACAAATGAGTTCCTATATCTTTAAAGTTTCCTCCATATCAGCAACTGATCATGTGAGAGAGATGACCTTATTCCTTTAAGCAAAATACTTCAGAATGCTTCTGTCACACAGTTAAAAGGATTCACAAAGCTTATTTTGTAGTGATGGGAAGTGTCAAATGGGCAATTATATAAAAATTTTCCTAATATTCATCTATTACAATAACACAATTTTTCTGAAAGTTTTAAATGCAATTTTTAAAAACAATTAAGAAAATTATTCAATAAGAAAATAAATCTAATTACTTTATTAATTTAGGTCGTCTGCTTTACATTATTAAAAAATAAAGTAAAATCGATATTCATATGCAAAATATAAGCTATTAATAAATCAATCATTATATGGCCTTCACAAACCTGGGCTTTGGGGCAGCTAGTTAAAATTATTATGTGATGGCAAAGGAAATATCTCCTTTCTCTTTTCTTCTCTGTCACTTAATATTAAATAGTGAAAACCAACTAACGAATAGGAAAATCTATATAAAAATCATCTTGTACTAGTCAGGTGTTTTTTGGTTGCAAATACAGAAACCCAATTTGAACTAGTTTGATCAGGAAAAAAAAATGTATTGGCTTACATAACATGTATTTAGCTGTCTATTAATGAACCACCCTGAATGTTTGTTTAACTTACAAATCTGCAATTTGGGCAGGATTCAGTAGGGAAGGCTCATCTCACTGGCTGGGGCAGCTCAGCTTAGGTCTGAAAGTTGTATTTTCAAGATGGCTCCTCACACATTTGGAAAATTAATGCTGTTGTCTTTGGAAAGCTCAGCCGGGGCTGAGGGTTGGGGAGGGGGCTCTATTATCTTCCACATGGGACTCTCCGTGGCTTGCTTCAGCTTCTTCATAGCATAGGAACTGCGTTCTAAGAGCGAGGATCCCAAGACGACCAGATAAAAGTTGTATCACCTCTTATGTACTAGTTTTGGAAGTCTCATAGGGTCACTTTTGGGGTAGTTACAGGTCTGCCAGATTTAAGAGAAGAGAACATAGATTTTTCATGGGAAGAGTATTGTAGACACCTTGGAAAATAAAATCTGCCCCATAATTGAAATTTAGGACTGTTCTATCCTCTACCTCTGCCCTTTGCTCCTATCTATATACTGGCTTCTTTTTCCTCTGTTAAGACAATCTTTCGTCATAAAGTGGACAAGATAAGAGCTGTCAGTTCGCATGCTTAGAGTGGTCTATTGTGGAAGAAAGGGAAATTCTTCCCCATCAGTTTGAGCCAGAATAATTCCAGGCAAAGATTCCATTTGGCTTTGTTTTTGTCCTGAACCTATTCTTGGACCAATTGCTAATCAAGTGGGGGGGAGGCAGGGTTATGATTTGGACAGTAATCATTAGAACCATTTGATTGGATTAGGAACAGGTGTCCCCATTCTCACCAAAGGGGGGTTGCAGTCATGTCAGAGAGCATAAAGAATATCCACTAAAAGTTTTGAGGGCAGAGAAGGGGCTTTTGCGTTTTTCTACTTACATTTTACTTTCTATTGTGTATTCGTTTATTCAATTATTGGTACAGATATTATCTGACAGGCAATGTTCAACACTGGAATTTCTCAAAGGGTGATCTAGGGATCCCTGGGGGTTCATCTTCCTTTCAGGGGGTCCACAAGTTCAAATCTATGTTCATAATAATTCTAAGATTTGACTTACTGTTTTTACTCTTATTCTCACATGAGTGTGTAGTGAAGTCTTCCAGTGGCTACATGACATGTGATATCACAACAGGGTAAGTAAAGAAGCAGTAATGAGATTCCCACTGCCTTCTTTTAAGCCAGACATTAAAGACATTTGCAAAAGCATAAACCAATGCTTCTCTTGTCTTTAAATGTGTCTTTGTTTTATAAAACACATGTTTTCATTAAAAAATATGTTGTTAATGTTAATAAGCAATGGGATTATCATCGTGTTGTTTAAATTAATAAAGAAGTATTATTAAAATTATTCAGTTTTAGTTTCTGCCGTGATAAATAATGACAGGTGTAACCCATATTAACAAGAAACTTAAAGTTTTTGTGAGTGTAAAATCCTATAAAAAGTGTTTGAAAACCTCTATCTACATTGAGAATGTGGCACCCAACAAATCAAACAAAACCTCTGCATTTAGAGCATAGAAAAGATGCTAAGCTACATCAGAGAGGATTACAAGATTTATCACACCGCACTGTAATTGTCTGTCTAATTGTCAGTCTCCTCCATAAGGCTCTAAGTTTCTAGAGGGCAAATACTATGTTATTTAAAAAAAAAAAAAGTTCAAAAATGATAGCTATGGTTTTTACAAAGAAAATGATAAAAGTGTTCAATTTTATGTATGAACCCCATTGAGGGATAAAATCTCTCTTACTAATTAACTTCTAAGGTGGCAAAAATAAATAAAATTGAGAAGTTATTGATTAGTTTAAAAGTACTTATTAAAATCTTAGGTTTATCACAGACTGATATTGTCTGAACATTGTCTAAAGTGACTAAGAAGTATTTATGCTGTCTGGATTGTAGAATTCATTACACTCAGAAAAATAATTTTGTGTTTAGTGTATTGTGGTAATTTGGAATTGTTATAAACCTACAAATGAAATGTTTGGCTAATTATTTTTCTGACATTTTGTTGAGTTTTACTGCTATTGAGAGCATACTGCATATGTTTCATAAATCTTGAGCTTTACTCTCTGAGATTAGATGTAAATTGTAACATAGAAGGAAAATATAGAACTGCTTGAGCACTGTTTTTTATCCCCAGTCTGGAATCAACAATTCATTTTTTTGGCAGTGATATTAGAGTCTTCAGAATGCTGCACCAATATCCTAAAGGTAAGGTACTAGTCTCAGTTGGAATGGCAAATGCTCTTCTGCTACCATGAAAAGGTTCGTGTAGTTATGTAGGACACCCAGGGAAATTACCACCATTCTCTAATGCAGTGATTACCAAATTCGGCTCATGGTAGGAGTCATTTGGGGAGTGCCTTGGGTTCAAGGTCCCCTCAAAACTTAACCCCCACTGTATCTGTTGAGGGTGGGAAATTCTATTATGGTAATTTAAAGGTGGTGCCTTGAAG
Organism: Galeopterus variegatus; assembly: GCF_000696425.1. Lineage (NCBI taxonomy): Eukaryota > Metazoa > Chordata > Mammalia > Dermoptera > Cynocephalidae > Galeopterus > Galeopterus variegatus. Next base: position 13,947 of record NW_007742433.1, read on the forward strand.
AGGTGATTAGATTATAGGACCATGCCTCAGTGAATGGATTAAAAATGGCGGTCACAGGTATGGTTTGGAGGGCTTTAAAAGGACAGTGAATGACCAGGTAGGTTTCTCTGCTCTCTCTCTCTTTCTCTGACCCACCATTTTTGCAATATGATATTCTGCCATTACCATCGCCACCTCTAAGGCTCTCACCAGACGTGTTCCTTGAACTTTGGACTTCCCAGTCTCAGAAACTGTAAGCAATAAATTTTGTTTTCTTATAAATCACCCAGTTTCAGGTATCTTGCTATAAGCAACAGAAATAGACTACACAGGAAGAGTATTAGTCAGTAAAAAATACAGATTCCTGTACCCAACCTAGACCTTACAAATCAGAATCTGGCTTCTACTATTCACTGGATGCCAAATATTTCAGGCCTCAAAGTTAAACAAAGAAAACAAAATACTACAGAAAGTCCCTATATTGGCCAGCCTCTGCTTTAAAACTCAGCCTATGAAACCATACAAAGTCATTTGAATTAAGAATCTACAAATGTCTACCATCTATTCTGCCTCTAAATCTCCAACCCTCTCTGTATCTTAAAAAATTTAGACAGATCATCTTTGTCTAAGAAAATCTGTACTTTTATTTTCTTTGTCCACCAGACATTTCCTTAAGGGTCATGTGTATGTGTGCATGTGTGTGCATGTGTGTGTGCGTGCGTGTGCGTGTGTGTGAGAGAGAGAGAGAGAGAGAGAGAGAGAGAGAATTGAGTTATTACAGAACCAACTTAGTGTCTTCCATATGGCTTTATGAACTTTGTAGGGGCTTCTACTCTGTTACTGCCATTCACCTTCACAAGAACTCCATTCCTACTGAGGTGGGAATTAGTACAGTTGCAGAAACTGCCTTACCAGAGGGTAAGGCAAATGTTTAAAGGTGAAAATAACTCAGAGATGTATGTTTGAGGCAATCGTGTGTACCAGCTGGGCCAAGTGCCTTGCAGGAGCAAAATCAGAAGGATTTAGGTAAAATGGCATTATGCAATAAAAAATCTGTCTCTATGCAGCAGTGCTCCCACTAGATATTAGAAATATTAAGAATATAACCTACTCCAAGAAAGAGAATGAGCAAAATCTGAGGAGAGATAGCCCTACATGAAGCTGAGTGTGGTTCAGGGTAGGTACTCTCCATCACAGGGGAAGATCAGGGTACCAAAGGCTAGCTTTCAAGGATCGGAGATCAATCTTAGGGAATGGCCACAAGAATTCTCAAATCATGACCTATCACTTATGCCTAATTGGCAACAAAGATTCAGAGTGGGGTGCTCACCAACTCCGAGTCTTGAGAAGTTCACGGAATCTACGGAATCTTCATTCTCTCAGGAAAGTGAAAGAGAGGGCCCTGACATAATTCTTGCTCCTGGGAACTGGCTCTGGAGCTAAGCTAAGCTCATGAGAAGGGCTGGTCTTTCGAATCTAAAATAAGCAAAGGGAGGGTAAAGACAGCTGGGCATTGTCAGGTGTTGTAATTTATTCATAAAGAGTGAATAGTTTATTCATAACCAATGATTAATTCTTCTCAGTCTAAAGAGGTCCACATTATTGGAATATAGAGATTTAAGTTGTCTTACAGATTTTAAGCCATGTTTCTTCTTGGAAAGAAAACAATAATCAATAAGAAAAATGGAAACCACTTCAGTGAGCACCATAACAGGTTGCTATTTTTCTTTGTACTAATATAAACATATCTTTGAAAAAATCAAGTATACTGAAGTGTCTAGAAAGGACCAGTTAAGAAATAGGAGCACATGAAAGGGAAATAAAAGTGTATAGCAACTGAAAGGGTCACACAGTTTCAGTCTGAATGCGAGAATAGGACACTATCTAAATCACTCTGTTTAAAAATCTCTGATTTCTCTGTTTTGGGTTGTCTATTTTTTTTTTTTTTTTTCTTTTTTTAAAGCTAAAGGTTAAATGCCATCATGTTACAAATTTGTTTACTGGAAGCAACAGTGATCAAAAGAAAAAACACTGTCCTTAAATTGAAGTTTAAAGTTGGAACCACACAAAAAGACAGTCTTTATAAATCATCACGTTGGCATGGCAGGGTAAAAGACAGGAATGTAAGATCAGGCAAACCAGAAGTTTCTGTGCTGTGACTGCCCTTGCTCTTCAGAGCTCTTTCTTTCTCTTTGACTAGTAGCCCATGGGCAGTCGACTCAACTGGGGAGGTCAGCAGCCCAGCAGCCCAAATCTCAGGAAGAAAGGACAGAAACATGTAACCTGAAATGACACAGCTGCTGATGCAGCTTGTTCGGCTTGCTTATATTTTGAAGTATATCATGTGAGCTGAATTGCAGAGAATAGCATTCGACAGGGTGAAGGGTTGCTACACTAAAGAGAAGGCATGATTCTTGGTGAGGAAAAAGTCTGAAGGACAAGTGCCTTTAGCATCAACTGAAAGTCTGACTGTATAAATATGACCTAAAAAAAAATTGGACAACACTGCGTAGCCAATAGAGGGATAACGGAATGCACAAACCGATTTAGTTGTGTTGCTATCTAACTAGCTTACTTAGTAGTTATCTTTAATGACTTTGATTTCAATAAAGCAGGACTATTTTCCTTATCTGCTTTTCCATCCGTACATTAGCTGGATGTTTTGCAGTGGAACAGTCCAACAGAAAGAGAACATCAGAGTCTCTATGTGGCCTCAAGGAAACACTGTGTATCAGTGTGGGATTGAATAACTGGCTATCTAATACCTAGTTGCTTAATATCTTTGAGCCACAGTTTCAAAATCAATGATACCTATTTAAGAGGCTGATTTTGCCAATCAAATGGCATTATGGATGTAGGTTTAAAAAGTATTATTTATTATAATAGTATCCTGCTTGTCCTACACAGTACTTAACACAATGTTTTACCCATAGAAATTACTCAAGAAATACTCATTTAAACTGGAGCTCAATTTCCTTATCTTGCAAATGGATGTAACAATTGTCTCTCACACAGTGCTGCTGCTTTTATAAAATGAGATAATATATATAAAACCACTTTGAAAAATAAAATGAAATGTTTTTATTGATACTTTCATATTCTAGTTAACATTTGTCTGCGCCTGGTATATGCCAAGTACTCTGTTTGTCTTTCTGATTACTAGAATATGGTCTCTACCTTAAAAGAAAAATAACTCTTTTCTCTTTTTAATTTACTTTATCCCTACTGAAGTTTTCATTGACCCGTTGCTTTTAACTACTGACACATAGATTAAAGCTCATGCATTCTGAATTTTTCCTATATTTTTTCTTGCTTCAAACGTTTGGTTCTCTCATTGGTTTTTAATCTAGGATTGGAGTGGGAGCAGGTCGTAATCACATGAGAGTTGTTTTGAAACTTCAGTCCCCTCTAAGATTCTGCAATATCCCCTAGTAATACTACCCAATGCCAATAATCACTGCAATGTAAATGACTGTCATTTGCAGGTGTGTTTCCTTCAGGTATGTTTGTGGGTATGAAAACAGTTGAAATCCTCTCTGTAGAAATATCCTTGCTTTATGGTTAGGATGAATTTCACTGCCTTCGACATGCATTGTACACCCCCATTATTAATCGCTATGGTAGGAACTCTATTTATCCTTTGTCAGTATCATCAGAAGAGCTTCATAAATCATATGAAAGTGGCTTTTCCTAAGCAGAAATTTTAAATGATGTTTCATAGCATGAAGAGAAAAAGCAATCTACGCTAAGTTTACAGGAAAGTTATGAAATACATATTTTAAAAATTTTCCAACCACAAATTCATTAGCTTCACTAAGCCCTGCCAGCCCCCATGTTATTCCTTTTCTTCTTTAACCTGAGACCCCCAACTAATTTCTGCATAGCTCCCTGCAAGCGTTCTGTTTCCTGGCGGGGAGAGGAGGATTCCTGTAAAAATAATAAATACTCTTTACATACCTTCAGGAACTTTGCCATTAGCTTCTATTGAGCTTGTGGCCAACATTTCAAAAATAATTCTTAACATTTTTTTTCTTGGTTGCTAGTTGGATGTATCTTTCACTGTGGCTAAATGAGGAAAATAAAATCAGTGGTAAAGCCACAAATTACCAGAAAAATTTGAGAACATGAAATAGGAACAAAACATTTTCTTTGTTTATGATTAAAATTTAAGACTCTCATTTGAATCATCTCTACTTGTAAAGAGCAAAAATTTTGCCTCCTGCACTATGAAAACTTTTATTTTGCAAGATTATTCCACTAAAGTTTTTGTTGTAAAGCTTAGCTATATTGCTTCTGTTTTAAGAGTTTATATTACAAAATTGGTTTATATTATAATTTTTCTTTTTAACGTAGGACCTAATCATTGTTTCCTAGGTTTGTTTGGTACCTGTTCATATCCTATGATTGAGTTTCTCATTTGTCATTTTTGAATTGCCACTGATTTCAAATCCCTGTCCCAAACCAATATAATGACCATTCTGTGTTATTTTATCTTCAAAACATTCCCACTTGGTTCATATTTTACCATCTTTCACATTTCCCTTAAAATATCTCCTAAATGAACCACAGAGGATTCTCCCCTAAATGCCCAAGATCACAATTTGGGAATCATTACTCTATGTGACTGATTTCTCCCCAAACAAACACTTTGATAATTTAAAAACGATGGCCCTTGCCGAGAGCGCTAATGAGCTAGCTCATCCGTTGTGTGTGTACACAATGGAGGATGAAAAATGGACTCAGAGTTAGGCTCCCTCTTTGTTCATACGAGGGGAGCATTAGCGAAAGAGTTATTTTTTTTTTTAAATTAATACTATTTTGGCAGCTTCCCTTGATTTGAAAACAATAAGGGTTTAAGTACGTGACTAGAGAAAGGGCTTTCTCTTTTTCTTTGTAGATTTCTGTAAAAAGGGGGAAACATGAAAATCTTTCTGTGGACTTTACAGAGTTAGGGAACTAATCGCACCTCATCCACTAATATCAACCAAGAGGTTATTGCCCAGCCCCTTCCACTAAACACCAAGAAAGATAAACATCTGGTTAAATAATAGCGTGAATGCTTTTTCCAACATGGTGCTAAACACAAGCATTTCACTCATTGGCTATTTCTTTGGGAAAGCTCGTTGTCTGTTTTAAGTGCCATAATAGGACCAGAGGAAGTTGAGGCCAGAGGGAATGACAGAAGGGCCAGAGTCCCCACTGCCCCTTGCCTTCTCTTCTGACATTGACTATTCTCACTGTCCTTAGTAGGTGCATTAGCATGTGAGTCGTCACTGTGAAGCCCTAAGATCAAAAGGCCCAGGCCTCTATTTTAGGAGGGGTATTGTTAGGGTTAAGAATTCACAGGATCTTTTGATGATAATAATAGCTAACATTTATTGAACACTTATTACATACAACTTGCTCTTGTAAGCATTTTAGAAGTGTGAATCCATTTAATCACCCCACAACTCTAGGAGGTAGAACTACTATAATCTCTATCTCATAGACAGGAAAACTGAGGTACAGGGAGGTTACATAACTGACCCACATCACACAGGTTAGTGGTATGTGCAGTGCTTGAATCTACTATTTGCTATCATTGTGACTTTTGTAAAAATTATATTCTGCTGAATCATACTTATAATTCTTTATGTATTCAACTTGTATTGAAGGATCAGACAGGGAAGTGGGACTTTTCATGATGTAGCTTGACTGCTAAGGGTTCTGATTGGGCATTTACCCAATTAGGTGTGAGAATAGCATGGTCCCTTTCTCTTTCTTTCAAGACTACTTGGAGAAAACTTTATTTTAATGATAGGTTACATTTAATTTGTACCAAAATTATATATGAAGTTAAGACATTAGTATGGAAGCTTTTGACTAAGCATAGCATTTTTAAGGCTTCCCTGTCAATCCCACTTCCTAGAGGCATTCACCCTCAACAGCTGTAGTTGTTTTCTATTGTTTCTTTTTGTATTTATCTTCATTTTTCAAATACTACAGATATATGCATATTTGTTTTTCCTCATTTGTCTACTTTTGGCATTATGTATTGAATTTCTGTTATGATAGTTTAATATTATCTCCCTAACACCTCATACCACCTTCTCTTCCTTCTATTATAACATAGTTATATCACAATTTTTGTTTCAATGACTAGATGATAATATTGCCAAGAATTATTATACAGTCATAATTCCATTTGTATTTAATTTTCTTGCATGGAGTTAATAATTACCTGAATTTTAAATTTATTTATATTTTGTTATAGCTAATTTTTTTCCAAAAATGCTAGCAAATTTGTCAAACTTCTATTGATCTTTTTTGCAAATACTGAAGCATTAAATAGTATATTGCCTTTTTATTTTTTTTAATCTTCTTCCCATCGCTCTTCATCTTCTTGCTGTGATTTGGACTGAAGACTCTATTGGCCTGACACACGGCTGTGACATGGGGCTTCTTGTTGCCATGTCCCTACGTCTTTATGCCTTATTTCTAATGTTTCCTTTTCCTTGGTCAAATCCTTCATTTTGTTAAGGCATTTCCTCTAGTTGTTTTCAAACCAGGATGGAGTGGAAATGAATACATTGAGTCCAATGTCAGGAAGTGTCATTATTCAATGCTATCATTTCATTGATAGTTGAACAGGGTGTTTAATTTTAGGTTGACAATATTCTCTTTTAAAATTTTGAAAGGTTTTTCTAGCTTTCAGTCAGTTTTAGAAAAGTTCGATACCGTTCCAATCACAATCCTTTCTGTGTATGTGATCTTTCTCTCCCTGCTCTCTCTCTTTTTCTCTCTATTTCCTTCTTGAAAGATTTTAGAATCTTTATTTCCAGTATTCTATAACTGCATAGACCTACTTGTTCATATTTTTTACTGGACACTTGGTAGGCTCTTTCAACCAGAAGGCTCATGTCTTAAAATTCTGGAATGTTTTTTTGTACTTTATGTTAAAATGTCTTCCTATTCATTTAAAAATAATTTGTTCTCCTGTCTTTTCCTATTAGGCAGACATTAGATAAGACTATTCTCTTTTCTCTTCTTTCTATGATTCATCTCTCTTTTTTCTAATATTTCTGGGTTACCTATAGTTTCCTACAGAAATTTTGTTGATTTAGAAATTTTATTTATATTTTTAATTTCCTAATGCAAGTCTTGTTTATTAATGTTCCTGTTTTTATAAATCCAATATATTTTCATATCCCCTGATAGAGTTTTCATCTTTTTCTTTGAAGAAAAAATTAGCTATTTATTTATTTATTTTTATTTAACTTTATACAATGGAATTGATTTTCATGGACCTTTACCAATTTCTCCTTTTTTCCCCTCCCTCTCCCCCTTTCCCATCTCCACCAACCTCAGTTCTGTTTACTACTCTTAACAAGTTCAAAGAATTATTGAGATTTTTTTGTCTTTTTTTCTATTTATTTGTTTGTTTACTTATTCATTTATTTCTTACTGGCTGCCACATATAAGTGAGAACATGTGGTATTTCTCTTTCTGTGCCTGACTTAATTCACTTAACATAATTTTCTCTAAGTTCATCCATGTTGCTGCAAATGGCAGAATTTCATTCTTTTTTCATAGCAGAGTAGTATTCCATTGCATAAAAACAGCACATTTTCCTTATCCACTCATCCAGTAATGGACATTTTGTCTGGTTCCAACTATTAACTATTGTAAATAGAGCTGCAATAAACATGGGAGTACAGGTATCCCTTCAACATGAGGATTTCCATTCCTATAGGTAAATACCCAGCAATAGCATAGCTGGGTAATATGACACTGCTATCTGCAGTTGTTTGAGGAA
>NW_007742434.1:0-18870 GCF_000696425.1 Galeopterus variegatus
TACAGCAGTTCCCATGACACTATTTACATCTGAATCCCACTCCCCAAAAGCAACCACTTTAAATTTTTAGCTTTTGTTCCCCTAGTATTCACCTTCATATTTTTATATATTTATTGCTTTTCCTTAACTTACCAATTTTCAGCATTTTAAATTAAATTTTTTAATAGCAGATAATTTTGCCTTCTTACATCATTCCTCCACCTTTTTCCCAATGTGGTACTATCAGAACTTTCAGTTACATTATATAGTGTTTCCGTGAGTATATTCAAATGTTTCTCTCCTCAGCCCTGGGCCGGCCCTGTGGCTCACTTTGGAGAGTGCGTCGCTGGTAGCACCTGAGGCCGTGGGTTCGGATCCTATACAGGGATGGCCGGTGCGCTCACTGGCTGAGTGTGGTGCAGACCACACCGGGCCGGGGGCTGTGATCCCCTTACAGGTCAGAAAAAAAAAAAAAAAGTTTCTCTGCAATGAACCAAGTAGTGCACTACAGTTTTTCTTGTACAACTTTTTCCCCCAGGAATTAATTGTCTTATATTTTCATTTGCTTGGCATTCTTCAAATCTCTTCCTCCAGATGTTTTTTTTTCAGTTCATTTTTTTTCTGGCATTCCTAGGAGTCGGTAAACACTTCCAGACTTGATATGATAAATTAAAAACAAAAACTGAAAACTTTTCTCTCCCACTGTCCATCACTTTGTTTTTTTGTTCTACTTACTTGGAGATTTCCTAGACTTATTTTTCCAATTCTTCCAGTGAGATGTTTCATTCTGCTATCATATATTTTCAGTTTCCAAGAGCTCTTTATTTGTTTTCAGGATTTAAAAAAGATAAAATTCCTCAGCCGTGGATGTGATGTCTTCTACCTCTGAGGATGTCCTCCTTACATTGTCCCCATTTGCCTGCTCTCTCTGTGTCTCACACAGGGTGGGCAGGGCGGTGAGGGGGTTGTCTCATTCATGTAGGCATGTCCCTTGATTTGCTGCTCATCCTAGGCCTCCCTAGGATGCTGCTCAGGGCTCTCAGAAGCTCACTGTAAGCTCCATGTATATGGCGGGTCTTATTGACCCAGGGCTGAGTTTAGTATAGGGCTGTAGGGAATTTACTTATTTCTTATTGGCCTTCCTCACTTGCAGTATCCATAGGTTGTTTCTCCAAGCCAGTTTTTTGAGTATAGACCTGAGGTCTCATTGCTTTACATACAGTTTCCCTGTATTCCCTGTATTGCCAGAATCACACAAGCCTTCCTTGGTGCCTAGTTCCTCCAGGTCCTGAGCCTTTCAGAAGCGCTGCAAGGCAATGTGACTTGCTTCTCCCTGGTGTCTACCTTCACCTGCACTGGATGTTTCCTCACTCTAGCAAACAAATGACCTTATTCCCTTCTGCCTCACTGGGGGTTTAGGGAATACAGATTTATTTTAGCATCATCAAAAATTCACCTTCTGCTTCTTTTCCATTCTTATTTTTGAAGTGATTTTAAAGTGAATAAAGGGTCAAAAGTTCTTTTCTTTGCCATTTTGTGCCGAGTAATGAGATTCATCTTGTCTGAGCTAATGATACCTTGCTCAGCCTCTCTCTGATTTTTCCAGAGCCAAGCTCAAGGGTGTAATATCCACCCAGGAGGAGAGAAGCATTGGAGTTGGAGAGTAGAAGACTTATTCCGGTTTACTCAGCTAATGAACCCACATGTCCCATGGTTTTCAATAATCTGGAAAACTTCACAGCACGCTACACTGAAAATATGAAAAACCTTGAAACAATCATGGAAAAGCTGTTCTATCTATTCTGGTTCCTGGGTTCTCAGGAGTTGTGGAGACTTGGATTACTTATTCTCAGGAAGCTAACAGTACTATTAGCCAATAAGATGAAGAGCTGAGGACATTCACTAATTGGTAGTTAACTCTTATTACATCACACAAGTTAAGAGCTGTAGGAACACTGCTGCCAGGGCATGCAAGGACACGACAGACAGTTAAATAAAGTGAGAAACATCCCCTAGAAGACCAGTGGGAAGTGTACGAGGAAGTATCAAATCATCGCGGTAAATTTCAGTGTAGGTGTCTTTGATTGTGGGCATCTTAAGGTCCTCAAGAATTGGAAAAACACTTTTAAATCACTTGAATTTGAGCATACACACACACACACACACACACGCACACACACACGCACACGCACATACACACACTCCTCTCATATATTTGACCCTGTTGGGAAATAAAGATATTCATGAGTAAATTTTCCATTTAACTTTGTTAACTAATTGTTTATGAATTGCCACATATTGTCTTATTTTCTGAGGCTTTATGTATATTAAAAGATATATGATAATTAATCTCTCAGTGCTTCAATTTTTAATTATTTAATATGTGGATAGGATAGTACCTACCACCTGGGGTAATTTTGAGAACTAAATAAATTAATACTTGTGAAATGCTTAGAACAGTGTCTAGCACATGGTAAATTCCATACAAGTTTTCAAAAATGAAACAAATATAGCAAATTCAAATTAAGTAAGAAGAATGAGGCAATTGAAAAAAAAAACTATGGAAACAAATCACAATACACAAAATAATTTCCATGAAATCCTTTGTATTACTGAGAAGTGGATCACAATGTTGAGCTTTTTGGCACCAAGGCAAAATAGGGAAGGCACCTATAACTTAAAAACAAGAAATAGTATTATTCTTTATATTAAGAAAGAGACATGCACCCCCACATCCTAATCCCTATTTTATCTGCTAAGTTTCTCAAAGTGAATGTAGCAACAGGTTGTATTGGGCTGTGTCTCATCATCCCCATTCAGTCACATCATAAAGAGTTCATTGCAAGCGATCTGGGGCTGCAGGGGACCTGCAGAAGGCCTAGCGCTGTGGTTTAGTGAGGGGCTGTCTTTACGGTGGGGCTTAGTCTAGGAGTAACTTTGAGAATGTCATTAGGAATGAGTAGATAGCTGATCTTCCTGGCCCCCTTATCTAATATTACAATCAAAGGGCAGCGAATAGTAGTGGAGTTTGGCACATGGTAAACACTCAATATCGACTTAATAGATAAACAAATGATATTCCTTATTTCAGCCATTTTTTATTGAAAAACTTTATAAAAGGGGCAATATCTCTTCTTCCTTATTTGGTGAATTCAAAACATAATTTAACCTTTTCTAAATGGTTCAGTTCCACTGTAATCGTCAGTGATGTCCTCAGGGGATTTTGAGATGCAGAAGCCTGTTTGCTTCCATGTTCCAATTTTAGAATGATGTGTCTGTCCTTTATTCTGATATGTGTTTTGAAGTTCTCTCTTCTGCAGCCAAAGCTTTGTCAGGTTTATTTTTGGTTATTGCCAGTGTTCCTGCTTCTACCAGCCTTCTTTCTTCTTTCTGTATGTTGTTTTTCTTCTAGTTGAATAGGAAGTTGGTTAAATAAGAAGTTGAGAGATTAAGCATATAAGAATTATATCTAAAAATAGAAGTAAGTAAGCCCTGAGTAATGGCCAGGGAGATTTTTCCATGAGTAAAATTCTGTAAGATTTCTTTGGTGGTTCAGGTCACTTTTCATCTTCCTACTTATTCTTGGCTGTGTTCTGAATAGTTCAGTTTGCCAGATAACTGATCTTGGGAAAAATACAATATTAAGCTACACATGATACAATATTATGCTAAGGTGTCAAAGGCGGAGCTTTGTTGCAAAATATTTCATGAGAAAGAGATTGCAGAAGTGCTGCTGGGAAAGTTATCTTGTTACATGTAAGAGATTAGTTAAGCAAGAGCTCCAGGTGAGTGTAGACCAGATAAACCAGACTGTAGGACTGAGTCACCTAAAATAAAGGTGTTGAAGGCCCAGGGCCCGGAGTTCGAATGTCCTAGATATCTATCTGAAACATTGCTTGTTTGGGGGTTAGTTAATCCTTCTCTTTATCATTTTCATACTCTATTAGTTGAGTGAAAAAGAACATTTCCTCCTTTTTTCTCTGAAATTTGGGCATGTTGCTTCCAATTTTCATTTAGTGATTTCATTCTTTATTCTAACTATTTTTAAGTTTAAGTCATGGGCAACATAGCACATTATGGCTTTAATGGCTTTATTTTCAACAGCATGAACATGGATAACTGAGGTTGGTTTAATTTTTTAAATGGGTGTGTAGTTCAGTGAGCCTGAGAAGTGGAATAAGATTCTTAAGAGAACAAGGGATGTATAGTCTGTAAAGACTATAGATTGAGATTATTTTTCTGGGGGAAAGAAATGTGCTACCCAATATACTACCAACACAGTAAAGAAAGAACGCATTAAGAGCATTTTAAAATCATATAAATTTTAGTTACGCTCGCTACCTATTTGGGTATATTCTTTCCATTTTAATCAGATAATAATTTGCTAACATTCAAGCTTGTTGATGCTGCTGCCAACTTGATTAATGAAATGGAAAGTTCAGAACACTAAGCCATTTATTTCTCTGAAAAACAAACCATTCATTTTTATTTCTGAAATTTCTTTCCACACTTCCACCACCTTAGTCCCTGTTAAGTTCTTCCCAAAGATCTATTTTTTTTCTTTGTATCACATATTGAATTCCAAAAGATCTAAATGCACCTTTTTTCCTGTAAGAAATGGGCTTCAAAGAGGGTGATCTTTGCATTGTCCAATGGTTCATTCGATTTACTTTAAAGTCATTGCAAAAATGACATTAGCCCAACTATAAATAAATTGCTTAAATTGAGGTCACAGGTAACCAAGGAAGTAACCTTCTTCAATGAGCCCCCTGAGCCCACTCCCAGACTTCACTGACCTACATATCCAATACATGTTCACAATCGATTCAAAGTGCCCTCCAGTGAACCAGCACCCTGCTACTTTCTTTGTAATATGATTCAGAGAGCTTGGGCGTCATCAAGCTTGTCCATACTGATAAATGGCAGCGAGGCTTACATTGCAAATGAGAGTGAGGAAAGGGGACTGAATCTTTGCTTATGGAGAAGGTGAAGTCCAGGAAAAGATCCCTCCATTGTACCAAAAGGTGAGGCAGGAGAAAGTTCTTGTCAGAAAAAATTGTTATTAAGACCTTCTAATACACTTTTCTCTCTTCCTGCTATGCCAGAACCTGTTATTTACTGTCTGGGATTTTCTAAGTTCCTACTTAAGTAATTTATCTTTTTTTTTTTTTTTGGTGGTTGGCTGGTTTGGGGATCTGAACCCTTGACTTTGGTGTTATCAACAGTGTGCTCTAAGCAATTGAGCTAACCAGCCAGACCTTAAATTAAGTTATCTCTTTAAGGAGACCAAAATACATGGAGACTAGAAATGTTTAAGCGTTGGGAGAATATTATGGGGCTTTCCAAGCCTACCTAGTGGTCCTATTCAAATATGAAAAATTGGTAACAGTTCCCCAAAGTTAATTTATGTTAGTTATTGTGAAAATTATTCATAGTTCTCTTTCATATAGAGCACTAGAGAAAACTGTTGAAACTTTTAAAGTGATCTTGTCTCTATTGATGGGCAAACAAGAGATGTTTGAACCTGTTTCTAAATGAATGCAAGTTAAAAACCTACTAAAAGTTAATTCTGTAGTTTTTGCAACTTATTCTGGTAGCCATTTGGACAGGGGGGAATCATTCAATCAGAAGAAAAGCATGAATCATCACTGACTAATCCTGAAGAAGAGATAATATTTTTCTGCCCTTTGGCATAGGTTGTAAATTCCAGGAAGACATGATTCCTAGATTGTGAGTTTCTATACAGCCTAAAACACGTAGCAATATTATATAGATCATTTCAATAGATTAATTTTTGTTGAATTGGTGAAGAACTGAAAGGATTTAACACCCTGAGATAAGCATTACATGAATCATCACTGAAATCTATGTTTGTAGTTATTATCTTGCCCGAGATATTAAAGACATGTTTCTGTACTATGTGGGGTATGGTTATCTGTTGTGTACATGCTAGACTAGTAAACTAGTACTTGTCTTAACCTTTGAGGGGAGTTCTTTCAACTGAGACATTTCTTTCTTTCCTATAGAAAAGTGTGGATGAGATTACCTTTTACTAGAAAGGTGATGATTTACTGCATCTAAAAGTTAAAATCATTTGAAATGAAATATTGCTCAAAACAATGATTTTCTATCTGTGGCAGGTACTGTTTTCCAAAACTGTCTAAAGATATCTCTAATCCCTCATTATTCTCTATGATGTGGCCTTGATACTCCGCCATCAAGAGGTGGAATTTATTTCTCCATGTCTTTGAATTTGGATAAGCCCTGTGAGTGCTTTGATCAATAGGATATAGTGGAAGTGACACTATGATAGTTTTTGGTGTAGCCCTTAACTTGTTTGATTTATTATCTTCTCTGGATATGAAAACACTGCTTCTGCCCTATGCTCACTTTTAGTATGCTCCCTCTCAGAGCTGCTGTGCTATGAGAAGCCCATATCAAAGTCACACAGAAAGGCCATATGCGGGTACTCTCGTTCACAGCCCCAGCTGACCTCCCAGCAGACAGTTACCACTGACCACCAGCCATTTGAGTGGGCTGTCTTGGCTGCCTAGCCCAATTGAGCCTGTAGATTACTGCAGCCCCAGGTGACCTCTCACCACTACTGCATTAGAGATTTTTAGGAAAGAACCATCCAGCTGAGCCCAGCCAGTGCACAGACCATGAGAGAGAGTACTTTACTGAAATTGTGGATAGACGTTATAGAAATGAATTACACTTGATATATAAAAACCATATTAGCCCATGTCAAAACATTTCATTTCAAAATTGAGCACTGAAGGTTGAACACATTCCTTTTTGCTAGACTATAAGGCAACATTGCTATTTACTGCTGAATCTCCAATTTCAACAGAGTACTTTTTACTTAGGAGGTAGTAAACGTCTGTTAAATGAATGACTCTTCCCTTTCATGCTACATTCAGTCCAGTTTTCCTACTCACTGAAATCTTTATTCAATTGCAGTGAGTTATTTTATAAATTGAACTTATAATACTATAATGTGATTGCCAAAGAATGTGGTTTTGATGAATGAACAAGTTCCAGCACATTTTAATGAAGTGATTAGTAATGCTGAAACTTGCATAAGGTTTTATTGTCATCACTTTACATATACATATGTGTTTATACAGATGTTTACATACAAAACAGTGTACATATTCTTTCCTTTTTGACCCCACTGATTCAAACAAAGATGAAGGTCATTTTTATAATAACTAAACAAGTGTTTGATAAGTAAGGTTATAGGAGAAATACTTTTTTAGGACAATATTTTCAAATTAATTTTAGATGTCCTATTACCAAAAAATTAAAGTGGTCATTAGAAGGATTTACTTATTCCCAACAGGGGGTCAGTTTAATAGGGCTGCTTATCCAGACTTTGTCAGCATTTTCTTCCAGTAGATACTATAATTCAGTGTAAACCCTGTAGCAACAGTTAGATATTATTGAGCTGGATCATGGCTGTACATGGGGAGGATGGGCTTTAGAGTCCTAAGAAGCCTGAATTCTATTGTAAGCTCCACCCATCACTGATTGGTGATCACAGTTTAATTACCCAACCTCTCTGCTCAATTTTCTCAGATCTCATAGAGTTTGCAAGGTGCCTGCATGATGTCTGGGACATCATATGTGATTAACAACTATTAGATCCCTTTGCTTCCCCTTCATTAGATGCAGGATCAGTCCAGTTCTAGGCTCAACTTCTCTCCTTTCATACAGCCTCCAGCACTGACATCCCTAATAGGAAAGTGTCAGAAAAAGTGGTTATTAGCTTGAAGTCTTCCTGATTATAATAATCACAGCTGCCACCTTATTCTTGACTCCTCCATTCTTTGTTTCTTCTAGTTTCAGTCCTAGTTCTACTATTGAGGCATTACCAAATCGAGTCCCTTCCTCCCTCTCTCCTTTCCTTCGTTTTTTCCTTCTTTCCTTCCTTCCTTCCTAAATACTCTATTTATACATAGTGGGCACCACTGTCTTCTCTAGGACCAAAACAATAAATAGAAAAAAGAATCTCTGCCCTCATGGAGTTTACATCCTAGTGAAGGAGACAGACAATAAGCACATAAACAAGGACAGTAGTAAGATAGTGGGGGGGGGGGGAAAGCCGGCTTTGGGGGTAGAAAATGAGGGAGTAATTATCATTTTAGATAGGGTGGTCATGATGGGCCTTTCAGAGCCTGAAGAAAGTAAAAGGCTTTATACCTATAAATATTTGAGAAAGAGAGATATGGGAGAAGGGATAAGTCCTGAGGCAGAGCCACACCTGCCTGAGCAAAGCACAGCTGGGAGGCAGGTGTGATTGGAGTGGGGAGAAGGGGGAGCAGCAGAGAAGTTGCCAGGCCTGGACCACGATGGCTGGCATCAGGGCTGAGGATTATTCTTAGTTTTATTTTTAACTGTTTTTTGGAAAATGTTTCTAATTTGCAGAAAACTTGCAAAAATAATACAATAAACTTTTGTGTATGTTTCACCTAAATTAACTAATTATTAAGTTTCTGCCCCATTAGGGCTATCTATCTAGTTATATATACATACATACACACAGATGTTACTATTTTTGCCGAACTATTAGGGAATAATTTGCAGACATCATGATTTTTTATCCCCAAATGTTTCAGTGTGTACTTCCTAAGAACAGGGATATTCTATTTTATAACTCATAAAAATTTTGACTTTATATAACACTATAATCTAATATAGAGTTCATATTCAAATTTCATCAATTGTTCCAATAATGTCCTTTAAGAGCCATCTTTTTTTTTTTTTTTTTTTCCCCTCATCAGAGCCCAATCCGGGATCATACACTGTATCTGTCATGTCTCTTTAGTCTCTTTTACCCCGGAACAGATCCTCAGCTTTCCTTTGTCTTTTATGACACTGATGTGTTTGAAGAATACAAGTCAGTAGTTCTGTAGAATGCTTCTCAATCTGAGTTTGTCTGAGGGCTTTGAATTTTATTCTAAATGTGATAAAAACCAGTGAGGAGTTTGGAGCAGGGAGTGAAGTGATTTTACTTGCATTTTATGGGCTCCATCTGGCTGCCGCCTGGCGAGTGAGAGGAGCTGGCAGAGGAGGAAGGTGGAGGCAGGATGATCTCTGCTGGTGCAGAGCATCTGGCTGTAGTCAGGTCAGAGCCGACGGAGGCGTGGACAGAAGAAAGGGTCAGCAGGCAGATGTTCACAAGGGGTCAGATCTGGAATCTATCTAGCAGGATTTTCTGACAATTTAACATAAAAAGAAAAGAAGAGTCAAGCCTGACTCCAAGGCAACCAGTTTGAGCCCGAGCCCTGAGTGGTGTCATCTCCTGGGATGCATTCCCCTGGGAATGTGAACTCTCTGCAGGTGAATGGAACCACAACTGAGAGGTGGCCAAGTTCCTGCCACCCAGAGTACTTGCAAGGTAGAGCAGCCAGCCTACAGAGTGAGAGAGAAGAAAGGGCTTGGACAGTTAGCAGCAGAGATGCAACCTAACAGCCACCCAGGCTCCGCTTCCAGTCTTGTGGGCTCCATTCCTGCCTCTGGGTTCCAAAGGTACCTCTGGAACTTTATAATAAATCCCTCCTTTTTCCCTTCATGCTGGAGATATTCACATTGGATGTGCTTAATGAAACCAAAGAGTCTTGGCCAATTATTATGCTCCCCAATGCCTGAGGAATGTATAATAAAATTTAAAAGCAAGTATATAAAAGTATGCCTGAGTCCTCCGTGTCACTGCTCTACTCCACAAATACCTCAAGCACTGCCTGCATTTTCGTATCTCTGCTCAGTGTTTTCATTAATTGTACACAACTCTGCCAATTGTCTCTCCACCTTTCTCTGTCACTTTCTAGATTTTCTTTCCCATTTCTGTTATTTTTATATGTAGTCTTTTCCAAATCTTTTCATTAACTTTTTTCCGTGTTGCCTTTTTATTGAGCACCTGTGTGCAATTTCTCACAACTCCTCTCCTCTCATCTCTCACATTTGAAAAAAAATTATGAGATCAGCAAAAGGAAGGATTTTGCTCAATCAAGCCAATCAGCCTCCATGGAAGGTGCCCTCACCTCTTTCCTGTCTCCATTTTCTGCAACAAGCAATTCTGAGAAGACAAGAATGAAATCACTGGCCCCTTCTAAGCAATGAAAAGGAATCTGTGGATGAGTTACCGTTGTGATGTGAGCATTGGATGTCCTGTTTCTACACCTTTTATACGCAACCTGATCTATGAAAACATTTCAGAGTGTCCTTTCCCAAAGTTAGACACTCTCTCCACTGGGACTCAGATTCACTGAGGTGTACCTTTAATACACGGCCAGCAATCTCTAGCAATGATTTCACTTGCTGCAGCTTTTCCTCAGAGTTCCTGTCCCCGGGCCACCTGTAGTCCCTGAGGTTCTGTCCAGGGCCTGTAGTATTCACAGTCAGGATTATTCTGTCAGTAGTGGCCTTAAAGAGTTTATGCTGAGATTTCTGGATTGGCTGCAGTGAGGAGGTGAGCAGGAGGCACTTAATGATGCTCAGCTGTTGCATTTGGCTGCTTGCACTCTCCTAGGAGCCATGGTACAGAATTCATCTCCCTCACGGATGTGTCTAAACTCTCTGCTGAACTTTAACCTAGACCTAAATTCTTGGATATTCACAGGGGCATAAATGCAAATTTAGTTCCAGGAATAGGTCAGGGGTTTTCCATTTCCAAAGGTGAATGTACCATCTCAGGTACATTGTTGGTAATGTATGTTGAGCACTAGGTCTGTATCAGGTACTGTGCTAAGAACTTTAGAAACAGTAAAAATTTAACCTTCACAATGAATGTTTGAGGTGTGACATTCCATTAGCATTTTCATTGTAAAGATGAGGAAACTAAAGCCCAGGTATAGCTTGGCATGTCTGGGTTGCACTAGTAAAGCAGGTGGATTTAAACACAGAACTGTGCTTGCTATTGCACAATCCATATCTTGACCACTATGGTATACTGCCTCCCACAGGGTAGAATATATAAAATAAATATCTACACAGAAATGAACCCTTAATAATTCCTTACTTGTTGTTTTGATCTGTGAGCTCTTCCTGTCTTGCCTCTATTCTCCCTCCCAGCTCCGCAGAAAAACTTTCACCTCTTTCCCAGGTTCCAAATGTCACCCAAATTTCCAATTTGATACGATGCTGAGGATCTTATATTTTGTGCTGTCCCAAGTTAGTTTACTGTTCTCTTTTCCTTCCCATGGACGATGAACATCATGAGGTGACTCAGGCCCAGAATCCTTCCCTTGTACTTACAGTGAGACAATCAATAGCTCTACCTGCTGTCCTCACTGTGCTGATGACCAATAGTGCATTAATGACATTGCTACTTAGCAGCTCATAAGGTCTCACTAGAAAATAAATTTATCATCTCACTCTTCCTCCCCCTTCAGTGAATCCTGTTACTGCTTCTTGTTAGGCAGCTTTGGAAGTTCTTTGTGTTGTCAAATTGCACCATGTCCCTTGGCAGTGTTACATTATTGATTGAGATAATCCTATTTTTTTTTAATGTCATTTATGGCAGGTACAATTCCTACTTTGTTAATTCATCTGTGGCTTGATATTGTATATTCGACCTGATAGCAGAATGCTTATTTATTTTTTTCTTCCAGAGTTGGAGTTTTAATTATTGAAAAAAAAATGGGTTATAGAAAATCTCCCATGAATAACTCTCAACTAGAAAACATTGCCCTGTTGCTTTCTTCCAGCTGGAGTTTGATTGCCCTACTACAGTATATCCTGGTTGACAGGGCTACTTTGCTCAATCGGTCTAAACATTATTCTAACGAGGCTAAGGGTGTACATCCTGGAATGTTAGTGTATTGCCCTGGTCCCTGGATACCCCAGTCTCCTTGTAAATTTGCATGCTGCTCACAAGGGAAATGACACACAAAGACATCACCACTCCCAAGCACAAACCGTAATGGCAGGGAAACATGACACCACATTTTGGGTACAAAGAACAGTATATTTTTCTATTACTCAGTTGTCAGTGGCAAACATGTTGCTTACTAGAGGTACTTGGGGCAGAGTCGGTGGGGGGAGGAGCAGTAAATTCAAAGGAGAATACCATATAAATGGTAAAACTGGTGTGAATATGACTTGTCCATTTGGAAGACTTTACAGAAAAGGGATGGAAGCAGGAACAATACGGTGAGTTGGGCAATAAAATAATAAAGAACTGCAAACTGCTTCCTCTTGAGTGTCTTGACGACATTCTCTGTGGTTGAGGGAGATGTTCCTTGGTTCACATACAAATAGATATTTATTTATAGGAATGGGGAAAATCTGCAGCAAGGTGTCTTTGCTCAGTCAGAACAGTAGCAATCTAAGATTGTGTTATCTGGCTGATTGCAGACAATAGAATGCTGCCGATGCCTGCCATGGCTACAAGTAATAAATAGATCAGATAACAGGATTTGCTGTTTAAGAAAATGAAGATCTCTCCTTTCAGTTTTTGGAGTTGTTCAACTTTTAGTCCCTGAAAAGCTGGAGGTCTGGGTATTAAGAGTAGGTTGAAGAATTATTTTTGACTTAAGTAGACTTCACTGTGCTAGATTATTTGTGTTCATTCAATGCAGATATATGCACTAGGTACTCAGTGATTATATCACTGTCATCCTATTTCGTGTGGTTCAGCTGACATGATTTTCCTTATTTGCTCTGAACTGCTACAGGTAAACACTAAGTGCAATTGTTAAGCTTTCTATTTAAGAAATGATGACGTGTATGTTTTCCCCCAGTCAGAGTTTGGTACTTGGTCCATTTAGTATTCTACCTAGTAAAAGCAACAGTGCTTTCCTGTGCCTTTAGTTTGGGTTTTATTCTTTTCCAAACTTTCCTGCCCTTTGGCATGTTTCTTGAACAAAGACCAACTTGTGATCTTGTGATGCCTCTTTTTAGAACACTCAAGAAGTAAGGATTTGCAAATGTTTTCAAAGCCAGAAAATCTTGCCCCCAATATCCTACCCACCGAGAGTAAGCTGTTGTAGCCCACGCTGCCTTAAAAAGAACCAGAGTACAGGTTGCTTGTCTTTGAGGGACCAAAACGATAACTGAAGACAGACCTTTGGGACAGTAACAGTGGATCAGTCTCACAGATACTGGTTTTCCTGTAACTCCTTAAAATTTAAAAAGGAAAAACTGCAGTACTAGTTTAGAAAATAAGTGCTTGTGGGCAGGTGGTTTGGAAAAGAATAAAACCCAACCTCTCCCCCACCTTCTTCTGCAGCTGTTTCTCAGTTCTGCCAGCAGGTGTCACTATAATCACAGAACAAACATTCCACAGCATGGTACGTAACTTTATTTTTCTAGCATAATAATTTAAAGTATTTACACACTGCACACTCACTGTTTTACACAGATATGTATTCATATACCTATGAACCACATCTAAAGGTTTCTTTGCAAAGACTCGACACACAGGGGGGGTTTCCAAGCATAACAAAGAGGACCAAAAAAAAAAAATTGAGTCTTAAAGACAGCCATGTGGAGCATCTGTGAAAACCAGTGTTTTCCCCTAAGTTTTAACCTCTCCCAGGAGACCTCTGAACAGATATAGCCTATCCACATGTTGGTATAACCCAATACTCTTTTGGATAAAAGGATTTCAGGAACTAACATGTGCAAGCAGCATTTTCTCTAGAAATCCAAGAAAAACAGGAGAAAATAAACCTGGCCCTTATCTAGAGAAGTATTTGTATTTCTGAAAGTTATCTGTAGGGACGGGGACACCGATAATAAAGAGAGAATAGCTAAATACACTGGTTCTAATACTAGCAACGCAGGATGATTTTAGCATCCTTTCCAGCTAAATGACATGGCAAAACCCAATTTTCTTTCCTATTAGTAGAGGCGGTTGTTTCATTTTTCCTGAAAAGGACAAAGGTATATTAATCATATGCGCTCTAAGCCCAGATATTGTAGAAATTTCTATTGCTTTTACTTCATTATTCTACTATTTGCACAAAGATAGTGGTTAACAGTATCCTCAGTATTTTTCCTTCCTCATTCTACTCAATTACGAAACAAAATCACTAGCGAACGATAGCTTCTGAACTTGGTACATGGCTTCATAGGTGAACATAAGCAGCTGCAGTTCAGAGCTGAGGGTAGGTAGGTACCTAGTCCAGCTTCTTTAAAAGGATGACAAGTTTAGGTTCCTACTTTCTGGAGTTGAATCTTTAAGGAGGGTACCTTCATTACTTTCCCATAATATCCAAGATTATTCTCTCATATACCAGAAGATGGAGAGGTTTGCCACCTCTGGGTGAACTCACCACTCCATCCTATGACTGGATGATGTATCAGTTCACTAAAAGATGGAACTTCACAAAATGACATCCTCTGCAGCTGGGCCTCAGGCAGTGCCACTGATCAATAGGACATGGCAAAAGAAATTACCTGGCCAATTAATACTAAGCATAATCTTGGCCTAAGTTACTACAGCATTTAGTTTATCTTTTGTTTGTGTTTATGTAAACTTGAATTATTAAAGTACAAACTGTATCACTACTTGGAACCAAACATTTACATTTATATGTAACAATATAGACTTACCTATCCTGCAGTTAACTTTCTCAGTTACTGTTCCTGGCTTTTTGTTCTTTTCTGTTTGCAAAGAGGTGCCAACAATGAAATGGAAAAGGCAAGGAAAGGACTCTACGCTAAAGGGATTTCACCAAGTTACATGGGCAACTAATTAAATGATATTCAACTACAGGTGTTAAGAGAGGGAGTATCTGATTAAAAAAAGAGACTACTTGGGGAGCACAAAACTTAGTTAACGAATATGTCTGAATTAACCAGCACCCAGAGTAAGCTTCACAGTCAGACCAAGGAAGCTTTTGTCATTGACACCCTACTCTGTCCCATTATGCATACAGACATGTCAAAGACTGTGAGGAAGACCATGGAGTCCCAGGCAAGGAAGAATGGAAAACTTTGTGACGGGATCTGCACTTCTATATTAGAGAAAGAATCTAACAAACCCCAGTCCTTGGATTCATAAGGTGAGGTTGGGGAGGGCTTACTGGGAGTAGAGACGGAGCGACGTATTTCTGGGCCCAAATAGTCAAGGAAGAGAAAGTTAAAAACATGGGCATGTACAAATTAGGGGAACAAAGAGCAGGGCATGATTACTAAGTTTATGGCTTCATGTTTTGTTTAATGCAGAATAGAGTTAAAAAGAGGGGAAAACTACAATTTAAACAGACGTGGGATGAGGTCTGTAAGCTACTGGCGTCTATCAAGATGCCTGATATTTACCTTTGAAACTGGTTTTGACCTACAAAACCAGCAGTTTCATATACACTGTATGTGCTCAAATATAACGATGAGAATGGAGAGCAGTTAAGAATTGTAGTAATATTCCTCCCATCTTCTGAAAAAGTGACAGCAGTTAGAGAGAAAGAAGGCTGTTTAAGGTCAATGTTCCACAGAGCCAAAAGCACCTGAAAGCAGGGAGTCAACTATCTTTTCAAAGTCAGTGAGGGGAGAAGGAGGAGCAAGGACATAATTAAAAAAATGAGGCAGCTCCACCAGGAGGTGGCAAGTGAAAACCGCACGCCACGGCAAATCAGTAGCAATGAGAAAGAGCAGGTGGGAACAGCCAAGAATAGTTACAAATAACCGGTCACTTTCAAAGGAAATGCTGTGTATGGTGTCTGTGTATATGTACTATACATATTAACCAGGTACACACATAAATATTTAATATATAAAAATAAAGTGCTAACAGGTCCCCAGGCAGGGACATTATAAAACATTTCACGAAACTGCAAAACAAAATCGATACAATCAAAGAACACTACATCCAACATATGTGAAAACAGCCAAACACAATATGTACAATCTGGTGGGTGTCCCAGGACAAACATCCTGTCATATACATGGTATATACATATATACTCTTTTACTCAATATATTATGACAATATATATTTTAAAATTTTGTTATAGACAAAAACAAAACCAAACCCAAAACAAACAAACAAAAACAAAAGACAACCCCTACAAAAACACAAGAAGAAACAAGCATGTGAGTCCTAGATTGACAGACCAACTGCTGCCTGGGTGGGGAGTCCCATTGCCACTGCTTGGGAAAATGTGCCAGCGTTCCTTCCTCGGGTGCAGCGCCTCCATGTCCTCCAAGGCACTGTGGGCTGCGGCAGTAAAGTTGGCATCACCAGTGGTGAGCAGGTCAAAGACACAAGACTGGAAATAGATGTCCTTCACTGGCATCTTCTCATGGCATTGGGTGCTGGCAGTCTCCAGTGTGTAGCCAGGCCAGGGCTGACCCAAGGAGGTGCGAGGCAGGCTGTGCCCCAGGATGGCAGACACTTGGCCTTGCCCATCATCGATGCGTTCGCTCAGGGGGCAGCCATTCACGCACAGCTGCAGGTCCTGGCTTTCCTCATAGGACATGGCCAGGTCCTCGGGCATACGGATGGCAAGGGTCAGGTAGCGACCCAGCTGCCGCACAAACACCGTGGTCCCTATGTAGCGGGCGTGCATCTCCACATAGCGGCCACTCTCCCTCTCCACAATACGTAGGCTCTTGGCATCACCGTCCCCGCCGCTGGTAGTGCCATCCACAAAGGCAGCTGGCAGGTCGTCCGTCACAGCTTGGTAGACTTTCTGATCTGTACACTCATGGTGGGCTTTGAAGATGATAGTGATCTGTGGAAGGAATATATGCAGTTTAGCATGTTGGGAGAGAAGAAGAATGGTGCAACCTTCTGCAGCCAGAGATCCCCCCATTTGGAACTGAATTGCTTAAGACAGAATCTCCACACTCAGCCCACGTGCTCTTGCCTCACAAAGGAATGGTGTCACTTCTAGGGAAAATAAAAAAGTCCCACATATTTAGAATTAAAATCTAGCTCAAATCCAGGGAATGTGCATCAAGAAAAAACTTTTACTTTCCTAAAACAGAACAGAGTTGCTATTGGGATACAGGCAATTTTTATTGATAATTTATATCTTGTCTCCTTCTAAAAATGGATGAGCCATGGTACAGTTCTCTGGGGGAAAAAAGTTCCTTTTGAAGTTATACAGAAACTTAAAAGGGCATAATTAACAATATATCTACCAGAACTTTGCTTTCTAAAAAGATTCTTCATTGGACTATAAAACCATACCCCATGACTCACCACCGCAAAGTTAATATAGATAGTGAGAGACGCAGCAAAGAGTTGAGGAGGGGGCGCCCCAGCAACAGACACTATCATGTGACCAAGGAGAGGTTTCTCTAAGTCCCTTAATCAATGTTTCACATCACTGGCTAATCCCTGTGACAGGGAAATCACTTGGCAAATACAGCTCTCAAGCACTGGCAGAGACTAAATACCCTATACCTAGTTACAGCAAATGTTTTCCCCAAACAGCACCATGGTCCTTTAACTCCTCAGAAATCTCTTTTCTCTGCCAGCTCTCAATTCTCCACAGCAAACACACAATTCACAGGCAAAAAACCATCTAATGATAATATAAAGGCCTCCCTTTAGTGAACTCATTTTCTTTCCTGCAGAATACCTTAATTAGAACAGTTATAAAAAACAAAACAAAACAAAACCCTAAGCCTTTGCACACCTTTGCCTCCAGCACATCCAATGTGTCTGGTGTACTGGAAGATAACTATGAAGAGATGGGCTTTTGTATCACACAAGATGGGAAAACTGTTCCAAAGAAAAAAAGATTACATTTTGAGATTCATGTCATTGTTAGTAACTGAGGTAACAGATTATATTCTTCCTTCCTGGAAGGGAGAAAAAAAGTATCAAGTGACTTTAGTCAAGAAGGAGGGTAGACAAGCTAAACACTCTAAGAGTTACTCTGGGTGGAGGAAACCTTCCACCTCCTGCAAGGAAAGTAATCAAAACAATAGACCCTTGTTAAAGAGGCCAGAAAGTTCTCCCCTCACCCCCCAAGTCCTCACCACCACCCTCAAGTTTATGTCTGAAGTTTTTTCCCCAACTCAGCCAGCATTTGCTCACACTATTTAATTCCACATGTTCCCTCTGGTGTTACTTGACTGGAATTTTCCAGCCATTTCATTTTACTTCAGCCAGTTATAAAGCCAGATCTGAACCAGCTGCACTGTAGCAAATGGTTAAGTTCATATCCGTTGTTTGCAGCTGCAACTAAAAGCCAGACAATGTACTATGAAAATGCTGGGTTCTCTCCCTTCCTAATTACCCTGAGCTACAATTTGATTTCACTACCAGCCTTCTCATATTTCAACACCTTCTTAACAACCCAAAGGAGTTGTACCAGAGATGATTTCAGGAAATTTGTTGTGCATACAACCATAGGACTTTCCACAGTGAATGGGGGTTCTGAGCTAGATATCTAATGGGACTATAAAATAGATTTATTTGGTGGCTCTAAAGTCAGTTTGACAAGTGCTTTTTCAAGGCAAGCTAGAATACCCGGGAGGTGAAAAGATTAATTCAAGTAAATTCTGCACCCGAAAAAGGTGAAAGTTAACAATACAGATGGCTAAAATAAAGTTAGTAATAGGCTTTATATAACTACTGTCCTCATTTTCAACTGTAACGTTCATACTCAAAGATTAAATGAATTCTTCCACAATAGTTAAGTAATTTATCTTTCTTGTCTAACAAGCCTCAAATGTAAACCAACTTGGCATTATCTGCAAGAAATAAGTACTTTTTTGTTCACCTTAGGAAAAACAAAGAAGAATTACTTCGGTTGGAACCACAAAGCAGAGAGATCCAATTCCAAACAAGTTTCCAAAAAGGCAAGCAAGGGTCAATATTCAGATGAGTGGAATAGTTCTGTATGTCTTACCAAGTCTGTTGTTTTCATTAAGCACACAAATTCCAACTCAGGAACTTAGGAGTCATTTCAAGCTCCTCACACATTA
>NW_007742434.1:19143-21716 GCF_000696425.1 Galeopterus variegatus
CAAAAAGGCAAGCAAGGGTCAATATTCAGATGAGTGGAATAGTTCTGTATGTCTTACCAAGTTTGTTGTTTTCATTAAGCACACAAATTCCAACTCAGGAACTTAGGAGTCATTTCAAGCTCCTCACACATTACTGTCCTCTACTATGCCTGTGACATTAACAATAACGCCTACATATGCAGAAGATCAAATAAAAGCTTGACTTCTGCTCTACTATCTACACCTACAAAATATTCAAGTTAACCCAAGAGATTTGTCTCTTTCCAATCTGCTGGAAGGGATTTTCTCTCTGAGACAATCAGGGTGACATTTCTCTTGTTTCCCTACTGGGTGAGATAATCCTCACATAGAGCATATATGGAAAATTATCCCTTGAATCCAAACGCTGAGTGTGATGAATCAATCCCAAAGCATAAGCAGGGTCTCCTGAGTGGTCCTCTGTAGTTTAAATATGGGGCTGGCCAGTTAGCTTGTGGTGTTAGAACACCAAGGTCAAGGATTTGGATCCCCATACCAGCCAGCTGCTCCCCTCTGCCCCCCCAAAAGTTTAGGTATGTACTTAACAGGTACCTAGAGATAGAATCAATGTGAATGTAGAAAATACAAGGTAATAGTTTCACATGATTTATGTTTTGTAATGCAATTTCATTCCTCATAACAATTACAACACGAGTTCTTAAAAAGCAAGCTCTCAGACGTGCAGGGCAAGAAATTCATTTTCAGATTGCCTTTCTCCTCAGAAAAACAAAACTTACTTATTCTTAATTCTTACTTTAAAAACATTCAAAATTTCATTGGAATTTTGGAAATTCCAACCTTTTTATATTTCCAACTAACAGCTATCAGAGCATAAAAAAACAATATTTAAAATTGCATTTGAAAGCTCTCACACTAAATTTAAAAACACCAGGTAAGCTGCTTACTTTCCCCCTATGAACTGATCCATACACTGTCATAACTCAATTTGGCACATCTGTTCTATGCCGCACCATGTATTATTGATGGATGGCATTTCTGTGCATTTAAAACATCAATGCCTTTTGTTAAACCTCCCCCACCCCGTCCCTCTCAACTCCACCTTAGACAAACTACTCAAGTTCTCTTCATTCATTTTTAATGTTTCACTCTGAGATCTTTACCACCCACACAAAGTCTGTTAGGAAGAAAAAGCAGCTACAAATCAACCTTCCCACATGTGAATGGCAACAAGACCTTAAGAACATTTGCTGTGAAATATCAAAACTAAGAGGCACCTGCCTTCTCTCTTTTCCCCCAGGGGGGGAAAAAAAAAGAAAACACATTAAATGAAAATGAAATAGCCGACATAGAGGAAAATCCAGGCACTGCCTCGCCAAGAGATAAAGATATCTTCCCAAGGCATGAAAGCCTTGCAAAGTGCTGCACACAGGTTTTAAAAGAGCAGAATTCCCCAAAGCCTGTATACTTAACTACCCGTGCATTATGTATTTTGGAAGAAACATTTACTGTTGTTTAATCAAGTCACTTTGCGCTGCAAGCATAGGTCCTTTCTGGAGTCTTCAAATACCAGAACTGGACTTTTATTTAGATGAAGGAGCTATGATCTCTTGGCTTAAGATGGGTCAGTAAACGAAACTAAATTAAGGTAGTCAACAGAAATTATCAAGAACCACAGAAACACAATTTTGATATTACCTGGTTAAAATTCTGCTTGTATCAAAGTAAGTTAAAACAAATTTTATTTCCTATTTAGCTGATATGGCTACTTCCTCATAACCTCTGGGTGCAATTATCGGTTCAAAAAACAGTAGACTCCAAGGAAGAATGAAAGAATATTGTGCTCACAGCCCCTTTTTCTCTTACACATGCAAGTGGCACACAGCTTCAACATCAGCCTTCCAGAGCAAAAAAGAAACCATTCCCACAAGAGCAGATACTTCAAAGAAGAAAAAAAATACACATGCTTTATCTCCATCCCTGAAATACCCAAATTTTACTTTTAAGGTTCAATGTTTTCTAAATGTTGAGAAGTTAGACATAGACAAAGGAAGTAAACGCTTTGAACACACCTTCTATCCTTCAGTGTCTTCCTTCCCTACCTACCAGGGTAATCCAGAAGTGTAGATCTCAGCCAGGGCAGAGCTATTCCATCCAAACCCAGGTAAGAAGGCAACTGTCCTTTGGTTACATAAAACGGGGAGAACTCTGTGTCTTTCCCCTTTTATTGGAGCAGAAAATAAAAGCATATTCACTTAGAATAACTTTCTGTCTGAACAATTTCATGCAAAACTCAGGAGCATTTTTATATGTACCACATTTAAGGAAAAGTGTTGAGCTGGGAAATATTTGATGTCATTGATAATTTTCCAAAAAAAATGAGGGGAAATTTGTTAGGAAGCTGTGAACTCAATGAACTGAAATGTATTTTAAAATCACTATTCAGCCTATGTATCAAATATCTTACCTACAGGAAGTTGTACTTACTACCCACAAAAGTACATTTTGTTAAATAATTTTATTGGACTAGAAAAAGATACTAACAGTAAGAGTACAATGTGTTTATGAGGTCAGCAGCAGATTAAAAATTTTACACT
>NW_007742435.1:0-1714 GCF_000696425.1 Galeopterus variegatus
CATCTGTGGAGCAGCTATGGCCCGGGGCAAACCAGAGAACCTCTCTCCATCCAGGGGGCCAAATTCATATCCTTTCCGAGAGTTCTGAAACTCACTCTTGGGAAGGATATCCCCTTTCCAAGTTTATTTCGTCATTTCTGTACTTTCCTTTAGCACTAGGGTTTTCTTTATGTTCTCTTTTATCCCCTCTTATTTGCTAATCCCTACTACCAGTTACTAATTCCTTATATTAAATATTCCCTGTTCAAATCACCTGTGTTGGTTCTGTCTTCTGACCGGAGAGATACAGATACCTTTAAGCATTTTGAAGATATTAGGAAATGAGAGCACCCAAAATCATTTCACAGAACATGATATATAGAATGAGAAAAATTAGGAGCTATNTGAGGGTTGCGATCCGTTGCCGGACACGGAACAAAAAGACAAAAGACAAAAAAAAATAAAATAAAATAAAAAAATAAAGTGCTCTGGAATGAGAGAAAATTCAAATGTGTATAATATTTAATCCTTAAAGTTTTTATAAAAGTTTACTTATTAAAAACTCAGTCTGCTTTGCATTAAATGATCCATACTGAGGAGCTTTCGGTTTGAAAAATTACAGCTGCTTGTTGTCTTTATCCTGCCACTGTCAAGACCCTAACCAAACCAGAATCAGCTCCACTTTGTGTTATTACATTTGTGTGTCATATATTCCGGGGAAAAAAAAATTAAAAATAAAAGCAAGA
The DNA here is from genome assembly GCF_000696425.1 of Galeopterus variegatus. Lineage (NCBI taxonomy): Eukaryota > Metazoa > Chordata > Mammalia > Dermoptera > Cynocephalidae > Galeopterus > Galeopterus variegatus. The sequence continues at coordinate 726 of NW_007742435.1, forward strand.
GTTCATAGACTTTACACATCTAATTTTTTGCAACTTGATTAAAATTTATTTATTTTTAAATTTTAATTCAGCAATATACAATATAGTTGATTTTCAGGTTCCTTTACTGATTCCTCCTTTTCCTCCCTCCCATTCTCCCCTCCCCCATCAATATCATATCTGTTCACTTGTCTTAAAACAATCAAGGAATTGTTGTGATTGTTGTGTCTTCTTTCCCCTGCCCCCCTCCCAGTTGGTTTGTTTATTTACTTACTTATTTTTATTAGCTCCCACAAATAAGTGAGAACATGTGGTATTTCTCTTTCTGTGCCTGGCTTATCTCACTTAATATAATTTTCTCTAAGTCCATCCATGTTGTTGCAAGTGGTAGTATTTCATTCTTTTTTATAGCAGAGCAGTATTCCATTGTGTAGATGTACCATATTTCCTTTATCCACTCATCCGATGACAGGCATTTAGGCTGGTTCCAACTCTTGGCTCCTGTAAATAGAGCTGCAATAAAAATGGGAGTACAGGTAACCCTTCGACATGATGATTTCCATTCCTCTGGGTATATACCTAGCAGTGGAAGAGCTGGGTCATATGGTAGATCTATCTGTAGCTGAGGAACCTCCGTACCACTTTCCATAAAGGCTCACCATGTCACAGTCCCACCAACAGACTGTCATTCTCAGTCTTTTAGATATTAGCCATCCTAACTGGAGTGAGATGGTATCTCAAAGTAGTTTTGATTTGCATTTCTCAAATGCTGAGCGATGTGGAGCATTTTTTCATGTGTCTGTTGTCCATTCATATATCTTCCTTTGAGAAATGCCTATTTAGCACCTTTGCCCATTTTTTAATTGGGTTACTTGATTTTTGCTGTTGTTTAAGTTCCTTGTATATTCTGGCTTTTAATCCTCTTTTTGCACTGTTAATTGTTTCTTTTGCTGTGCAGAAGCTTTTTAGTTTGATATTATCCCATTTGCTTATTATTATTATTATTATTA
>NW_007742435.1:1809-5230 GCF_000696425.1 Galeopterus variegatus
GTGGATGACATCATTTGGTAAACTCACCAATTTAAAATTTCTTTCTCTGCTCTAAGCCAGTATGCCTATTTTCATGATTAACTAAAAGTTTACTTTTGTTTTTGTTTGTATGTTTGTTATTATTTTGTTTATGTGCTTTCTTCCTTTTCCCAAGTCATTTATAACTTCTTTGGTGTTTTTCTTTTTTGGAAGTGGGATAAAGAAACTTCTAAAGTGCTCTGGAATGAGAGAAAATTCAAATGTGTATAATATTTAATCCTTAAAGTTTTTATAAAAGTTTACTTATTAAAATCTCAGTCTGCTTTGCATTAAAAGATCCATACTGAGGAGCTTTAGGTTTGAAAAATTACAGCTGCTTGTTGTCTTTATCCTGCCACTGTCAAGACCCTAACCAAACCAGAAGCAGCACCACTTTGTGTTATTACATTTGTGTGTCATATATTCCGGGGAAAAAAAATTAAAAATAAAAGCAAGAGTTCATAGACTTTACACATCTATTTTTTTGCAACTTGATTAAAATTTATTTATTTTTAAATTTTAATTCAGCAATATTGAGCGATGTGGAGCATTTTTTCATGTGTCTGTTGTCCATTCATATATCTTCCTTTGAGAAATGCCTATTTAGCACCTTTGCCCATTTTTTAATTGGGTTACTTGATTTTTGCTGTTGTTTAAGTTCCTTGTATATTCTGGCTTTTAATCCTCTTTTTGCACTGTTAATTGTTTCTTTTGCTGTGCAGAAGCTTTTTAGTTTGATATTATCCCATTTGCTTATTATTATTATTATTATTATTATTATTATTATTATTATTTTGGTTGACTGTGCTTTTGGGTCATACTCATAAAGTCTGTACCCAATCCTACTTCCTAGAATGTTTCCACTATGTTTTTGTTAATCAGTTTTATTGTTTCAGGACGTATATTTAATTCTTTAATCCATTTTGAATTGATTTTGGTATATGGTGCGAGGTATGGGTCTAATTTCATTCTCCTACATATAAATATCCAATTTTCCCAGCACCATTTACTGGAGAGGCAGTCTTTTTCCCAGTGTGTGGTCTTGGAGTCTTTGTCAATGATCAAATAGCTGTAGGTTCATGGGTTGATTTCTGGATTCTCTATTCTGTTCCATTGGTCCATGTGTCTGTTTTTATGCCAGTACCATTGCAATTTTGGTTATTATAGCTTTGTAGTATAGTTTAAAGTTAGGTAGTGTTATGCCTCCAGCTTTATTTTTTTTTAACTTTTTTTTCATTGCTTAGGATTGCTTTGGCTATTTTTGGTCTTTGTTCTTCCATATGAATGTTAGGATTTTTTTTTGCAAATTCTGAGAAAAATGTCATTGGAATTCTGATGGGGCTTGCATTGAATCTGTAGATAACTTTGAGTAATATGGACATTTTCACAATGTTATTTCTTCCAGTCCAAGAGCATGAGATATCTTTCCATCATCTTGTGTCCTCTTTAATTTCTCTCAACAGTGGTTTGTAGTTCTTTTGTAGAGATTTTTCACATCCTTGGTTAAATTTATTTCTAGGTATTTTATTTTAGAGATTTTTCACATCCTTGGTTAAATTTATTTCTAGGTATTTTATTTTTTCATAACTATTATAAATGGATTAGCCTTCTTGATTTCTTTTTCTGCCAGTTCACTGTTAGAATATAAAAAAATGCTACTGATTTTTGCATGTTGATTTTGTATCCTGCAACTTTGCTGAAATCATTTATGAACTCTAAGAGTTTTCTTGTACAGTCTTTAGGCTTTTCTATATATAGGATCATGTGATCTACATACAGAGACAGTTTGACCTCATCTTTTCCAATCTGGATGTCCTTTATTTCCTTCTCTTCTCTGATTGCTCTTGCTAGTACTTCCAGCACTATGTTGAATAGGAGTGGCAAGAGTGGGCTTCATTGTCTTGTTCCTATTCTTAAGGGGAAGGCTTTCAATTCTTCTCCATTCAGGATGATATTGGCAGTGGGTTTGTCATATATGGCTTTAATTGTGTTGAGAAACTTTCCTTCTATACCCAATTTATAGAGAGTATCATGAACGAATGTAGAATTTTGTCAAATGCTTTTTTATCATATATAGAGATGATCATATGGGTTTGTGTTTGATTTTACTGATGTGGTATATCACATTTATTGATTAGCATATGTCAAACCAATCTTACATCCCTGGGATGAATCCCACTTGATCATGGTATATAATTTCATATATGTGTTTCTGTATTCTATTAGCTAGTATTTTATTGAGGATTTTTCTGTCTATATTGATCAAAGATATTGAACTGTAGGTTTCTTTTTTTGTTGTTACTTTATCTGGTTTTGGTAAAGTTTTCTTTTTTTCCAAAATTGTTCAACTTACTCTCATTCCAATAAAAACAGGCATTCTTAACACTCACAGCAATACATTTTTAATTTAATTTAAATCTATGGGAAACTATTGAAGGCACATACCATTGTATTTTGGTTAGAATTGCAACATAATATACAGTAGAATCCCACTTTATATTTTATTTAAAATAAAACAAATATTAATATTATTTGATAATACATTTTAATATACACATTTTAAAGTAATAGGATAATATTTAAGAAATTCTTTTTTTTTCTGTCTAGTTCACAGATCCTATAGTCTTTTCCTGCAAACACTGAGAAATTGATAGGAAAATACCTTTAGCTGTACAAAAATGGCAAAATAAAAACTAAACATTTTAGTAAATGTGAAAATAACTCTCGTTAATTGAAAAAGTTTAAAGAAAAGTGGCTTAAGCTGGTTGTTAAAATACTTGAGTTTAACATTGATTATATCACTATTTTGTGAACTCGAGCAGATTTATTAGCCTTTGATCAGGTCACCAATTGCTTCAAAGTCTTTCAATTCCTGTTCATTATTCATAGGATAAAGAAAGAAAGAAGAAAAAACCTCTTTAAACTAGTTAATAAGGTTTTGTATGGTATGGCTCTCTACTTGCATCTCTATAGTAACCTAAACTACGATTTGATTAACATATTTTTCAAGTAAACTAAACTCCATGGCAATAGGGACTTTTGTGTTTTTGACAGCCCAAATATTTTTAAAAGGTAAGAAAGAGTACTGTTAAAGCCAGGGCCGACTTGTTCATTTCCTCATCTCTCAGAAGTGAGTTACCTCCACTATGCTTATGAACTCAGTGGATGAGCAGTTTTTAGGCTTATGAACTCAGTGGATGAGTGAGTTACCTCCACTATGCTTATGAACTCAGTGGATGAGCAGTTTTTAGGACAAGGAACAGAACCTTAATGCATAGCTGAGAGGCTACTTGACGGAGCTGATGTGATGCACCAGATTCTAGAGAGAGGGTGATATAGCCAGTGGAGAGTGTACCCGAACATGCTAACTTAGGGTAAAAGGTGAAGAAGTTTTCGTTCTACT
>NW_007742435.1:8030-8250 GCF_000696425.1 Galeopterus variegatus
AGGGATAACCCTTGTAACTTTTCAGGGATCTGACAATCATTCAGATTTTAAGCAGTTCAATACTTTAGGACATGCTTGATTATCTTCCTATAACATAACATATACATTATTTTGGCTTTCATTCCTTACCAGTGAGAAAGAGGCACAATCCTGCAGGATCATTGAATTTTGGAGGTGGCATACAATCTGCTTTGTAAATACTACTTTGGCTAAAGTTTGT
>NW_007742435.1:8609-11339 GCF_000696425.1 Galeopterus variegatus
CATTGAATTTTGGAGGTGGCATACAATCTGCTTTGTAAATACTACTTTGGCTAAAGTTTGTGTTGATTTGCAGATTTCCAGTTTTTAGTGGTTTCATGTACTAAGTCCAGACTTTAGTGCAAGCCATCCTGCCACTCAGGCTATATAAACAAGGAACCCAGTGAAATAGAGGTATCCATGATAAATAAGGACATTGTGTGGATTATTTGTGAAAGTCAGTTAGATGAATGACCATACTATCTCCAAGGATTCTGGTTAAAAAAAAAAAAGCCCTGCATTCTGCAAGCAGACAACTACTTGCTGTTTAAGAAGCAGATCATAGGATGCTATTGGGCTTTATCAGGGAATAAGTTCCTGACCATGGGTGACTGACTTTTTGACAACCACTGTTCATCATCAACTAAAGTGTCAGATTTATCAAGTCCCAGTTACTAGCTGTCACAGCAGCAAGCCGTCACATATTGGAAGTAGTCCATCTGGGACCAGGCTGAAGCACATATAAATTAATCAGCATGAACAGGTAGTCTGGAACCACATATCACCTATTTCTGTTGCATCAATACCTTTCCTTCAGCTCAATTTTATGGCCCTAGGGGAGCGTTTCTATGAATGACTTGATTCTATGTCTTGATGCAAGCCAAAAAATGGACTGCTGCTGTATTATTTCACACTCAGATGACCCTAATTGACACTAGTGAGAGAAAATTCTCTTATTGGGCAGAACCATAAACATTTCATTTAGTTATCAAATTTGGATGGGGAATTGGTTGTAAGTAAAAATAAACATAAATTCCTGGACAGTGACAAATGGCTTTGTTGATTTGTTAGGGGTCTTGAAAGATCAAAATTGAAAATAGCAGAAAAGTGGCCTGAGAGATAAGAATAGTAATGAATCTATGTGAGTGGACACCAAGTGTGTAGACTGTCATATATCACATCAATGTCCACCTGAGATCAAAATCATAGACTCCCTTTTATGAACGCTGGTCTCACAACTGCTACTACTGCTCCTGAGTGCTTAGAAGGGAGTGCTGTTGAGAACTTGATATGGTGCCACTCCTCAGAGAGATCACATCCACTTGGTGGTTAGCCAGTTATATATCACACCCCTTCCTCAACGCATGAGGGAGAGATCTGTCCTTATTGGAATTGACTCCTACCTTGGATATGGGTTTCCTCCCTCACTGGCAGTCTCTCTCCCAGGACACTATACTAGGGCTTGATTTAAGGATATAAGATTCCACAAAGATTGCCTATTGAATTATAGATAGAAGAATTTGCTGTGAAGGTGCAATGTATTGGATTTACAGGAAAGAGGTGTGACAACAGCGTGACACCATCATGGAATCCACTTTTCTGGGCACCTTCCAGCCACAAAAAACATTGGAATGGCTTATTAAAGGCTCAGATTAGGAAGCTAACATTGGGATTGCACCCAATTTTGTTGCGATAGTGAACTCCCACATGTAAAATATGTGTACAGCCAACAGTTAATTTGCAATTCCGTATTACCAATCACTAAAATATTCATATCCAGGAAACAAGGAATGGAAGATTGGACTCCCTCCGCCTCATTTCCATTGGCCCATTCATGGTTCTGTGCTTCCTGCTCCAGCATACTAAGCTTTATTCTTGCATTTGTTCTGCTAGCAGTTTGTGGAACTTACTGATTCTATGGCCTGATGGGTACTTCAGTTTTGGAAAACTCTCAGCCAGGATCTCCCTAACTATTGCTTTAGCTTTGCTTTCTCTTCTTCTTTATGACTTTAATTATATGTTTATTAGTCTTTTTCATGGTGTTTCACGTGCCTCTAAAGCATACCTTTTCTTTGCCACCTTTGACAATTTAATTGAAAATCAAAGCCTTGTATTTAAATTTTCTCTTTTTGTTTATTTCACATTTCCCTAAATAATAAGAAAAAGATTTATTTTTCTTTAATTGGACATTTTTATGTCTTTTTTCAGTTAAGAATATTGGTTGCTTTCTGCTGTCAATATATTCAACAATATGTGAAATGTATGTTTCCAATTAGACTCTCCTCAACAATGAATAAACAGTTTTTTCAAATCCTCCCAAATTATAATGAAGCTTTTCCAATTTGTAAGGTAAAGAGGTCTCATTATTGTTGTCAAGTATTTCCTTTTTTTTGCACTCCTTGTGTATGTGCTCATTTTCCTACTAGGTTATGAATATTTCTTTATTTTCCTTTCTAACTGTATTTTGATTATAACAAGTTAGTCTTTTGTTGGTCATATGCATTGCACATTATTTCCCAGTTTGCCATTTTTATTCAACATTAATTGTGGTTTCTCTTTAATATAAAATATAAAAAATGATCACCCAGTAAGTCAATCAATCTATTCATTATATATCCACATATCTATGGCTTCTTTAATATCATGCTTGAAATGAGTTTCCGACTCTACAATTATAAAAGATATTTCACATATTTTATTCTACTTCTCATAAATTACTTTGATTTAATATGATTCAACTGAAATATATTTTGCTGTCAGAACTAGTATACAGATAGAAATTCATCTTTTCCCACCAATTCCATTTATTTAACAATCTGTGTTTTCCTAAATTATCATAAATGCTTCAGTTATTACAAACTATATTTCTATATATTTGGTTCTATTTCAGGATGATATTGTTTCATTTATTATATATATATAAATAGTATATAATATATTTTATTTGTATTTTATCTTTATCATATAAAGTAA
>NW_007742435.1:11990-14409 GCF_000696425.1 Galeopterus variegatus
TTTTTTATTGGTTTTGAATATTCATGAGATGCAAAGCTGATCATCACCCTTCATGCCTATTATGTGAGGGACATATTCATAGTGGCTGTATACCCCTTACTGCAGATTGCATTTGTACCCCGTGTCCCTCAACCAATTTTCCCCAACCTCCCTCCCCCTTTCCCCCCACTCTACTTTGTAACCCATCGAATGTTCTCTCCCTCTGGAAGTCCAATGCACTACTGTGGCCTTTCTTTCCTTCTTTCTCTCTTAGCTCCCACTTATGAGTGAGTACATGCAGTATTTATCCCTCTGTNCCTCACCAGCATTAGGTATCATCAATCTGTTTAATCTTTGTGAACCAACAGAATTATTGTTATTTAATTAACATTCTCTGATATAAATGGGGTTGGACATAATTTTGTCTGTTAATTGTCATATTATTTCCTTTTATATAAAATGCTTTACCCATAAAAAACAAAACAAAAACTGCACGTGGTAGATCCAGCCGAGCACTCTAGCAATAGATCAAACTGTCTGTGTCCTGAAGCAGTGGGCTCCTTGTGATTGGAGGAAACCACCCTGAGGCTAAGTCATCATTTGTAAGGTTGTGTGTAAGGTTTCACTGACAGAAAGGAATCAAAAAATTACTTTGCTGACTGCGAATCAGTTAAAATCAAGTGATCTTTTCCTTTCATGTGTACCCACTAGTTGTTAAAAAAGGGAGGGTGTGGGACAAAAAACCTTTTTCTTTTTTTTTTTTTATTCCATAACTGAAAGGTTATTTTGTGAAACATAATTACTCCCATTCCAGGGTGACCTCAGATCTCTAAAGCTTGGTTTCCGGCTTCCCCAGTGAAATCGGTTTCCTTTCCTGGAATGATGATAAAAGGCTTTATACTGCATGACCTTAGGATATTGTAATATCGAGGGCAAGAGGAGCAGAGCCCCCACTACTTCAGGGCAGCNTGTATACCCCTTACGGCAGATTGCATTTGTACCCCGTGTTCCCCACACAATTTCCCCCAACCTCCCTCCTCCTCCCCCTTTCCCCCCACTCTACTTGGTAACCCATAGAATGTTCTCTCCCTCTGGATGTCCAATGCACTATTGTGGCCTATCTTTCTTTCCTTCTTTCTCTCTTAGCTCCCACCTATGAGTGAGCACATGCAGATTTTTATCTATAGTATTTATCCCTCTGTGCTTCGCTTACTTCACTCAACATAAGTTTCTCCAGGCTCATCCATGTTGTTGCAAATGGAAGTATTTCATTCTTATTTATGGCAGAGTAGTATTCCATTATATATATATACCACAGTTTCCTTATCCAATCATCCATCAGTGGACATTTAAGTTGGTTCCATGTCTCGGCTATTGTAAACAGAGCTGTAATGAGCATTGGAGTCCAGGTATGTCTTTGACATGATGATTTCCATTCTCCTGGATATATACCCAGAAGAGGGATTGCTGGATCATATGGAAGATCTATCTGTAGTTGTTTGAGAAACCTCCATGCTGTTTGCCATAGTGGTTGTACTAATTTACAGTCCTACCAACAGTGTAGGAGTGTTCCCATCTCTTCACACCCTTGCCAGCATTTGTTATTTACCGTCTTTTTGATTATAGCCAGTCTAATGGGGGTGAGGTGCTATCTCAATGTCGTTTTATTTTGCATGTCCCTAATGGCTAGTGATGCTGAACATTTTTTCATCTACATGTTGGCCATTTGTATGTCTTCCTTTGAAGAGTGTCTATTCAGCTCCTTGCCCATTTTTGAATAGGGTTATTTGGTTTTTTATGATATAATTATTTGAGTTCTATGTATATTCTGGATATTAATCCCCTGTCAGATGCATAGTTAGCAAAAATTTTCTCCCACTCTGTAGGTTGTCATCTTGCTCTGTTGATTGTTTCCTTTGCTGTGCAGAAGTTTTTTTAGCTTGATATAGTCCCAATTTTGAACTTTTCTAATGTATTTGTTCTCAGTAGAGCTACTTCTCATTTTTCTCTTATAAATATTTTCCTGTCTATTCTCACACAATTCATCCTCCTAGAAACCTTAATAAACTACTTTAATAGTGATTATTTTTTGCAAGCAAAAGAAACTAATTCTGATTACCCTAAGTATAAAGTTATTATTAGAAGGATTTAGCATTATCCACATGTTTTACAATAAGTTTGAAGAAGTAGGTTCAGAAAATGAGCAGAACCATTAGAAGGCAGACAGCATAAAACACAGCCAAGATCAACTTTATCTGGTTACAAAAGATGTGTATTGACACTGAGTCTTCCCTGAATCACTGCTCTGAATTCAACATTATGTTACTACTTTAATTGTTTCCTAACTGTCCCTTTGTTATTGCATATATTCGTTAGGATTCCAAGTTCTGACTAACACCATCTGATGCTGATATATGCCTATGCACTATCTACCTGGATT
>NW_007742435.1:15741-18674 GCF_000696425.1 Galeopterus variegatus
AGTTTCCTTTCCTGGAATGATGATAAAAGGCTTTATACTGCATTACCTTAGGATATTGTAATATCGAGGGCAAGAGGAGCAGAGCCCCCACTACCTCAGGGCAGCACCCCAGGGGCTTGCTTCTGCGCAGCTTAGTACAAGAACCAAGTTAAAATGCATCAAGTCAAGAGTGTATTACAGATATTTTCAATATGAAGACTCACACCAGAAAGTGGGAACACCAGATTTGGAGAAAATAAGAAAGAAGTGAAGGGCTTAGATAAATTATTGAAAGTGTAAGTATTATACATACATTGTGAGCATACTGCTGGACCAGAGAAATAATTGCTAAACTCTCTTCTAGATGCAAAATCAGCAGCTAGAAGATCAAAAAGGGGAAGTTATGGTTGTCTCAGTCAAATTGGAAACTCCTGAAAGAGACAAATTCCTGTTCTCCACTTCGCTTTCTATATGATTCTCCACTGCAGTGGTTTTGGGCAACTCTGATAGAAAGAGGATCAGAATCTGGTAAACAAAGGAGTATGAAGCAACCATTACCTGTTCCTTTTCCAACTCCTTTATGCTTTATATTCAGAGAATTTATTTAGCCATTAGTTCAGCAAATATTTATTGACTGTCAAAATTTGCCTCAACTGAAGAAAGAAAAAGCTAAACAGAGTTACACTTTTTACTTCTAGGCTTATAGAGAATAATGTACTACAAACTAAGATAAGGACAAGAAAAATTGAATTATGCATGCTTATGGCTTCAGAGTTCTATTGACACATTTAAAAAATAGATACTAATGTCACATCAAGTCTTAAGTATCCATCTTGATCTTACACCAAGAATGAGGAAATTCTCTTATGATGTATTTTGGGATCTAAAAACACTTCTATCTTTGAGGTACAGTGACAATGAGAAAGCAGATGATTCATTAATGCAGAAGCTTCTGGGTGCTCTGTGCATTGTCCGAGGAATTCTAAGTAACTTAAAAATTCCACATGTTTCCATAACATAATGTCTTCAGCACTTCAAATTTTAGAAATGAAATAGCTTTAGAGATAACCCAGTTCTATCTTCTAAGCTCAGTCACACAGCTAGTAAGTAGCAAATGTTATTCATATTTACCTCAATTTTTAAGAAAATGAGATATAATATTAAGCTGATTTGTTCTACTTGCAATAGGAAGTCATGCATAGGAAGTTAGTGTGGGGAGGATTTTGTAGCTGTTTCCTTCATTTTTCAAAATGAAGAGTAACAAACTATCATTCATTAGATATTGGAAAGAGGCAATTTGTAGAAAATTTGGGTATTTTCAGAAATATTTTTTCAGAGATAAGGTGATTTTGGAAAAATGTATACTACCACTGTCTTTATCTAACACGTAGTTAAACATCATGCTTTATTCTCCTTCCTTCTCCTCTGTCTCCTCCTCTTTCTCTCTCTCTCATCTTTCTTTTGTCTCTACCCCACCGTGCCCTCCATATAAATGCTTATGTTCCACCCTGAAATGTAACGAGAGAGATCACCATTTCACATTTTAGAAAAGAAGTTGACAAAAGTTAAAGAACTGTTCATTCCATTACAAAGTTCAGAAGCTGAGACTGAACCCAAGTCTGTCCCACTTTAGAGTCCCACTGCTCTGTTCTGCAAGTCATACCATCAGATGTAGCTTTCATTGTTTGTCCAAAAGCCTCTCCCAGTCTGCTGTAAGAGTCATTACCATAAGCATACAACTTACTAGCTGTGTAAACTTGGGCAATTTACTTAGTACAAGCTTTCTGTGCCTCAGTTTCCTCAAATGTAAAATGTACATATAAATGGTAGCTGCCTTACAGGGTTATTGTGAGGATTAAATGTGTAAATACATGTAATGTGCTTAGGAGGGTACCTAGTACATAGATGTTATGAAAGTTTTTAACATTATTATTAAAGCACCTTTTCTACTATTTGCTATAACAGAAGTTTGTAGAAAATATTCTAGGATTCGTTTGAATGGCAAATCCTATCAGAAAACAAAACTTCACTTCAGAGTACTTCTTACTGTAATTATAATGGTTTACTATTATTATTATAAGAAACATAATAATATGCCAGTAGTAGTCATAGTTGTATCTAAATATAGCTGCATGTTTTGTCAAGAATAATGCTTTGCTTAACAGCCCAGATGGCTCTGAGTTATCCAACTAAATTACAGTATTATCCTATTAAATTACCATAATATTTAACAAGGTTTACAGAGTGGATTGGATGCTATCAGGGGTCCCTCAGGGTGTCAAATTTGGTTTTTTTAAATTCATAACTGTAACTCTTTAGGAACTTTTTTAGTCCTAGAAATGGGAATATTTTTTCTCTCCAATGTTTGTCTGCTACCATCTCTCCCCTGTCCATGTAAACACATGATCAGATATGCCAGCGTTGTCCAAAATCTTCCACATGGAGATGAGAATCCCATGATAGAAGCTTTCACTTAGGTCAGTTCATGCCTCATTGATCTGTTTATGTTCTTAAGTAATGTAAGTTTATGAAATCTCTGAAAACTGAATACCATAACCAGATGCAAAGGTAAAAGCCCCTGAAAGCATAGGATTTAGTGCTTCAATATCCAGGTTAAAATTACATGATGATAGCTTGTAAATAGTTTAAACATTTTTTAATTGGTTCATTTATGGTTACCAGTACAATTTTCATTTTTTAAATATTAATGCATTATTTTAGTTATATCTAAATAACTTAGTCCTAATAAACCATCAAAGAATATATGAGGTGCAGAGCTTCAGTCAGTATAAGGACAAGTAAATATTTATTGTGTACCACTGGGTTCACAGGCTAAAGTCAAAAACATTTTGTGAACCATTTCAGGAAGGTTGTGTAGGGTTTTCTTCTGGGACCTAGTGGCCATACACGTTAAGGAAAATGTCAAAAAACATTTAAAACACAATTTACACACT
>NW_007742435.1:19475-19890 GCF_000696425.1 Galeopterus variegatus
TTCTCCTTTGAGAATCTGTTATGTGTTGGAAATGTACCATATTTAGTTGAATGAGATATTTCCAAAAGGACCCTTCCTGAAAGGTGTATAGATTTTGATAAATTCCAGTGTGTCAGGCATGTATTCAGGAGGTGAAAGGCAGAGTCAGAAGAAAGAGACTGAAAACACATTGGTGGTCATTGGCTCATTCATAAAGAATTGGTCTTTGCATGACAGAATGTGAACTTTGAATTAACCATTTTTAAAAGATGAAAGGAAGTGTTCTTGACCTTCAGAGAAACTGACTCACCATTGCCTCTTCTTTCCATCATGAGGGAAATTGCTTCTGTCAAGCTTCTTAAAACATTGCCAAGAACATTATGATTCTCAATTTCAAGAATATTAATTTAGTTTATTTAGTCTTGCATTTGAGGCT
>NW_007742435.1:21379-21716 GCF_000696425.1 Galeopterus variegatus
TTAACTGCCCACATCACAGTGGTAATTCTTTTCTTTGGGCCTTGCATTTATTTCTATATATGGCCTTTTAGCAGACTTTCTGTAGATAAATTCCTTTCTGTCTTCTATACTGTTTGTACACCCATGTTGAACCCCATCATCTACTCTCTGAGGAATGAAGATGTTAAATCAGCCATGTGGAAGTTGAGAAATCATCATGTGAACTGCTGGAAAAACTAGAGATCACTATGAGAGTGCATAATCCTGAACTAGAATGAAGAGCCTCCAACAGACCATAGCATCATGCCAACTATCTTTGCTAGTGATGTGAGTTATTGAGTTACAGAATTGAGTTTCT
>NW_007742436.1:0-21714 GCF_000696425.1 Galeopterus variegatus
AGGCGGGTGGGGAGCAGTCGGGCTTCGCCCCGCAAGTGGGGCTGGGCTGGGGGTGACTTACTGGGTCGTGGGTCTGTGGCAGTCTGGCGCGCTTCACTGCACCTTTGTGGAATCCTTTGCTGGCTTTCCTGGCCTTTGATGACTGGGCTGATCGCTCGTTCGTTCCCGCAGCCGGGCTTGGGCGCTCTCAGGAGACCTCTTCTGTGTCGGCCCCAAAGCCTCGAACCTGCTGCCGCTTGTTTGTTGATGTAGGATCGTTGTTGAAAAATTTATTCGCCTTTTGCTGCTCTTGGAAATGCAATCATTCAAATATTTCATATAAGTGGAATCATGCAGTATTTGTCTTTTTGCAACAAGTTTATTTCACTTAGCGTAATGTCCTCAGGACTCATCTATGTTGTAGTATATGACAGGAATTTGGTTTTTTAATAGTATATGATAGGATTTTGGTTTTTTTAAGGCTGAGTAATATCCCACTGTATGTATACCACTTATTTTTTTTGTAATGCATTCATCAATCGATGGACATTTAGGTTGCTTCCACCTCTTGGCTGTTATGAATAATTCTGTAATGAACATGGGTGTGCAAATATCTATTTGAGATCATGTTTTTAATTCATTTGGATATATACCAAGAAGTAGGCTTACTGGATCATATAATAATTTTATTTTAAACTTTTAAAAAAACTTCTCTACAGTTTTCCCTAGCAGCTACACTGTTGTGAAAATATAATGGTTTGGTCAGGACCCTCGCCTCAGGTCTGCTTGGGTGTGGTTCAGCACATCCTTTGTAAGCAAATTGTGTGTGTACATGTGTGTGTGTGTGTGTGTGTGTGTGTGTGTGTAGCTAGTGCGCATGCATGCCAATGTATCTTTTTAGTTTTGTTGCTATTCTTGTGTTCTTCAGAGTTTGTGAAGCAGGCTGGCTGACTACTGCTTCAGGCAGCTACTGCTGCATGAGCAGCCACACTTTTGAACCTATGGCTTCCAAGGACCTGTTTGCTGGTTAGCTAGCTCATAGACCTGCATGTGAGGGGTCTGGTGACTCAGCCTGGCATGTGAAGGGTTTGTGACACAGTTTGGACAATGGGCTTGAGGGGTCTGTGAGCTCCAGACCCAGCCCTAGCTCAACAATTGGAGTCATCAGCAGGATTACGGGCAGGTAAAAATAGCGTGACATACACCATTTTGTATTCCCACCAACAATACACAAAAGTTCTAATTTCTTCACATCCTTGCCAACACTTGTTATATTAGTCCGTTTCTTTTGCTTATAACAAAATACACAGAACTGGGTGCGTTATAAAGAAAACAAAATTTATTGCTTACAGTTTCAGAGGCTAGGAAGTCCAAAGTCCATGGTACACATCTGGTGAAGGCTTTCTTTGGTGGTGACTTCAGTGACATCAGGGTATCACATTGTGAAAATGGTAGAGCAGAGAGAAGAGAGAAACAAAGACAAACTCTCCTCTCTCTTCTTTTAAAGCCCTCAGAACCATGCTCTTGGCCACCATTTTCAATCCATTCACTACTGCATAGTCCTAAAATCTAATCACCTATTCAAGGCCCTAACTTTCAATTGCTTTAATAGGACTTCCCACCCTCTTAACAGTCACAGTAGGAGCCAAGTTTCTGATACATAAAATTTGGGGGACACAATTCAAGCTTTGGTGAGCTTGGGTGGACATAATACAACCCACTATACTTGTTATTTTCTGGTTTTTGTTTTGTTTTATTTTATAATGGCTATCCTAACAGGTGTTAGGTGACAACTCATCGTGCTTTTGATTTACATTTTTCTGATTATTAGTGAAGTTGTTCATGTTTCACATGCTTGTCGTGCATTTGCATAAGTTTTTTGGAGACATTTCTATTCAACTCCTTTACCCATTTTTTAATCAGGTTAGTTGTTTTTTTGTTGTTGAGTTGTAGGAGTTCTTTATATGTTCTAGACATTATCCCCATATCAGATATATGATTTGCAAATATTTCTCCCATTTGTAGGTTGCCTTTTCACTAAGTTAATTGTTTTCTTTGCTGCAGAGAAGTTTTTACATTTGATGTAGTTCTATTCATCTACTTTTGCTTTTGCTACCTGTGCTTTTGGTGTCTTATCCAAGACAACATTGCCAAATACAATGTCATGGAATTTTTCCCCTAGGTTTTCTTCTAAAAGTTTTATAGTTTCAGGTTTTACCTTTAGATCTTTAACCCATTTTGAGTTAATTTTCATATCTGATGTAAGGTCAGGATCCAACTTTATTCTTTTGCATGTGGATATCCACTTTTTCCAACACCATTTGTTGAAAAGACTATCCTTTCCCCATTTCATAGTCTTGGCACTCTTGTTGAAGGCCATTTGATCATATACATGAGAGTTTATTTCTGGACTCTCTATTCTGTTCCATTGGTCTATATGTCTGTTTTTATGCCAGTACCACATTGTTTTGATTACTGTAGCTTTGTAATGTTTTAAAATCAGGAAGTGTGAGGCCTCAAGCCTTATTCTTTTTTCTCAAGATTGTTTTGGCTCATCCATATGAATTTTAAGATTTTTTTATTTTGCCAAAAAATGCCATTGGAAATGATAGGGACTGTGTTGAATCTGTAGATTGCTTTGTGTAATATGGACATTTTAACAGTATTAAGTCTCCCAATCCATGAACACTGGATGTTTTTCAATCTATTTGTGTCTTTTTTTTACTAATGTTTTATAGTTTTCAGTGTACAAGTCCTATACTCCTTAGTTTATTCCTAAGTATTTTGTTATTTTTGCTGCTATTGTAAATGGAATTATTTTTCTAATTTCCTTTTCAGACAGTTCATTACTAATGTAGAGAAACTTAATTCATGTCTGTATGTTGATTTTGTAACCTGAAACTACTGAAATTGTTTACTGGATCTAAGATTTTTTTGTGGAATCTTTAGGGTTTTCTACAAATAAGATCATGCCATCTGCAAACAGAGATAATTTTACTTTCTCCTTTCCAATTTGAATGCCTTTTATTTCTTTCTCTTGCCTAATTTCTCTGGCCAGGGCTTCCAGTACTATGTTGAATAAAAGTGGTGAGAGTTCACATCCTTGTCTTGTTTCTAATCTTAATGGAAAAGCTTTCAACTTTTCACCATTGAGTATGATATTAGCTGTGAGCGTGTTAGATATGACCTATATTATGTTGAGGTAATTCTCTTCTACTCTTAGTTTGTTGAGTGTTGAAAATTAAAAGGGTGTTAAATTTTGTCATATGCTCTTTCTGCATCCTGTGATTTTTACTCTTTGTTCTGTCGATGTGGTTTACTACATTGATAAGTTGAACCACACTTGCATCTTAGGGATAAATCCCACTTGGCCATGATGTATAATTTTTTTAATATGCTGTTGAATGCAGTGTGCTAGTATTTTGTTGAGGATTTTTGTATCAATATTCATCAAGGATATTGGTCTGCAGCTTTATTTTCTCATAGTTCTTTTGTCTGGCTTTGGTGTCAAGGTAATGCTGGCCTCATAAAATGAGTTTGGAAGGGTTCCCTCTTCCTGAATTTTTCTGAAAGAGTTATGATCAGCATTTTTTTAATTAAAGAAATAGAATATTGTAAATAATATCAAAGTGCATTAAGGGTAAGAATTATTTTGTGAAGTTTTTGTTTCATTTTTATAAACATAGATGTATGCATATGCATGTGCATGCAGGCACGTGTGTGTGTGTTTGTGTGTTGGGTAATAATGTGTGAAGTATTTTCTTACTGTGGGTTGTGTTTTTAAAAGTTTAAAATTTAACTGGTATAAGCTTATCTCACCATGGGAGAACACAGTGAAAAGGTGTCATCTATGAACCAGGAAACGTGCCCTCACCAGACACCAATTCTGCCAGCACCTTGACCTTGCACTTGTCAGCTTCCAGAACTGTGAGAAATAAATTTCTCTTGGTTTTAAGCCACCTAGTTTATGGTATTTTGTTTTAGCAGCCCTAATGGGCTAAGACATATCGTATCCCCTAATAGTGATAGGAGTAAACATTCCTGTATGATAAGGTCATGAAGTTTTAAAAAAAACATAGATAATCCATTCTGCCATGATATTTATTTTCAATTAAATACTATTTAGTTGGAGTATGCTCCTTTAAGGTGGGAGCAACCAAAACATTCAGAAAAGGGGCCTGAAATTACATTCCCACTTCTGCTGGATGTGTTCCTGAAATATGCTATACTCCATGCACCAAACTCTATCCCTGCTGGGTGCACTGTCTGATGTTCACCTAGATCTTTTCAGCACCCTACTAACTCTAGCTCTTATCATTTCTTTGGTACCTTGATGTTACTGTTTCATTAGCATATGGTCCATTTTGTCTCCTGAATCCCTGCTCTTTTCCTCTCTTCTGCTTCAGGTTGCTCAGAATTATTACTCAGAAATACAGGGTGTCACATGACAATATGGCTGAGCAAGAGTGAGCTAAACTTCTCAGTTGCTCTCCTTTTAAAGCCAGCAGAAACACGCCCATTACTCCATGAATGGATCAATCCAGTCACAAGGACACAGTCCTTACAATCTAATCACCTCTTTAAGGCCTCATCTGCTGATTACCATAACAGGATTTCCCACCCTCTTAACACTGTCACAGTGGGGATTAATACATGAACCTTTGGGGGACATGATTTTAATTCATAGCACAGTCCTTGAAATCTTTGAAATTGTCTGGGAGCATTTCCCTTGTCCGTTGCCCACTATTTTACCTAATTCTACTTTCTCATAGTTCTTCCTCACTCATTTATCCTCTTGGTTACAAGTTAGCTGGGCTTGGTGGAGGATGTCCTTCCTGAAGCCATACAGCTTAGAGAGCTTTCTTCCTGTTGGTGCAGTCTCGAGACCCTGGGGATTACTATGGGGTTTAACAGTCACTATTACAGGCAGGCTTGGGATTTTTTTGGCAATATATTCCCTCAAAATTTAGTAGATGTCCAGCATATTTATTTCTGGTCAATCCATGTATGAGTAGTCTTAGCCAAGCATCTTTTCTAGACTGGTGCTACTCAAAAGTTCCAGATTGTGACAAAATGAGTTGCTTGCACCAGAATGTAAATCACCACACTGCTTCCTTCACTGAGAATGTCTTGATATAAAAAAAAGTCATTGGACATCACTAACTGTCAGGGAAATGCAAATTAAAACCACAAGGAGATATCACCTCACACCTGTTGGGATGGCTGTTATTAAAAAGATAAGAGATAACAAGGGTTGGTGAGGGTGTGGAGAAAAGGGAAGCCTTGTACACTGTTGGAGTGTGAACTAGTCCAGCCACTGTGGAAAACAGTATGGAGTTTCCTCAAAAAATTAAAAATAGAACTACCATAAGATCCAGCAATCCCACATCTGGGTGTATACCCTAAAGAATTGACATTAGTATTTTGAAGAGGTATCTGTACTCTCATGTTCATTGCAACATTATTCATAATAGCCAAGATATGAAAACAACTAAAGCACCTTTTGACAGATGGATGGATATAGAAATTGTGGCATATATACAATATAATATTATATACAATATAATATTATTCGGCCTTAAAAAAGTAGGAGTTCCTGCCATTTGTGACAACATGGATGAACCTGGAGGACATTATGCTAAATAAAATAAGACAAAAAGAGAAGGAAAAATACTGCATGATCTCACTTATATGTGGAATTAAAAACAACAACAACAACACCCAAGTCAAATACACAGAAACAGGGAATAAAATGGTGATTTCCAGGGGTGGGGGTGGGGGGTGAGGGGGTGAAGGGGAGGAAATGGAAAGATGTAGGTCAAAGGGCACAAAGTTGCTGATATGTAGGATGAATATGTCTAGACATCTAAGGTACAATATGAGGACTATAGTTATTGTATCGTACATTCGAGTTGCTAACAGAGTAGATTTTAGGTGCTCTTCCCACAAACAGAAGGGAAATATGCAAGGTGATAGATATGTTAATTTGCTTAACTATAGTAACCATTTCACTATATATAAGTTTATTACCTCTAATGTATACAATTTAAAAAGTCAGCTGAAGGATATGGTGTGCTTAGTGTCAAAATTGATTTACATTCTGGTTCAAGCTCCATATCTCCTCTCAGATCAGTACCAAATATTCATGAACAGATACAACCAATCAATGGACCACACTTTGAGTACCACTGGTCTAGACAAACTTTCTAAGCCTGAGAATTTTTGGCTTTTAGCTGCTTATCTTTGCACTCTATCTGTTCTCCTCTTCTTTAACTTAATGGTCACCGCCTTCAGGACATTTAAAACAATAAGCTTTGTCTAGAAGAAAACACTATTAATTTGATCAGAGAATTTGTCCAGCAGAGCATTAGTATCATTTCCTAAGTCTGCAGCTTTATTCTCATCACTTTCAGTGGCTTCCCATTGGAGTACAGTGCCTTTAGCGTTTTCATTCCTTCAAGGCGCCACATTTCAGGAATTTCGGTAAACTTAAATTTCCGGCCAAAGGCTGAAAGCATCTCTCTTTATACATGTATATTTCCTTTCATTTACTTCATCACTTTCTTTTTTTTCCCCCCTTTTTGTCTTTTTTCGTGACTGGTAACGGGATCGCAACCCTCGGTGTCGCTCCCGCACCGCGCTCAACCAGTGAGCAGACCGGTCTCTATATGGGATCCGAACCCTCGGTGGGAGCTCCACCGCGCTCGCAAGCGCTGCACTCTACTGAGTGCACCACCGGGCTGGCCCTACTTCATCACTTTCTTATGGAGCTTTTCTAAAAGCAATAAGAAGCAGCCAGCATATGCCAACTTCTGAAATTTCCTACCATTTTTCTTAATACTATGGCCTTGGTTGACACTGTTACCTAACTGAATGGGGTTCATTTGCTGGCGCACACTGGAGAGTCAAATACCAAGGCTGTGGTCTTTGTAGCAGAGAGAGTTTATTTGCAGGGCACCAAGCGTGAAGACGGAAGGTGCATCTCAAATCTGCTTCTCCAATGGCGGGGAGTTGGACGTATTTATAGGAAACTCAATAGAGAAGTATAGGTAAAGTTACAAAAATGCAAGTTGGCGGGAGCTGATTGGTGGTAGATTAGCACATTCCAGTCTTGCTCTCTTTTTTGTCCGTCCTGCAACAAATGGAGATGAACCCCTCAGTTTTTCATTGTGTCTGACATTCTGGTTCGGGAAAAGCCCTGAATGGTTGTTCCGAGAGGGGGCTGAGGGCGGCGTGACTTCAGTTCCAAGTGCAGGTTGATAGGGTCTCCTCTGCGGATGTCTCTCTTGCTTCATGGGCTCTGGGGCATCTGCAAAACAGCTTCACCTGATAGCTCATGGCTCTTTTAGGGCTGTACATATTATCTTAAAGGACAGGGCTGGAAGAGAGGTTTTATGATCTTGACTCAACTATTCTAGTTAGGGATTAACAATCTTATAGGAGCAGGCTGAAAAGGGGGTTTTATTAACAGAGTTAAGGCAAACAGTGTAGAGAGAGAGCTTTTAACTTTTCTTAAAATTCATCGTTTTCTTTTTCTTTCTTTTTTTTTTTTTTTTTCCTTTTTTTTGTCTTTTTTCGTGACCGGTAATGGGATCACAACCCTCGGTGTCACCCCTGCACTGCGCTCAACCAGTGAGCGGACCGGTCTCTATATGGGATCTGAACCCTCGGCGGGAGCTCCGCCACACTCCCAAGTGCCGTACTCTACCAAGTGCACCACCAGGCCGGCCCAAAACTCATCGTTTTCAAACTTGGTTTACATGCCAAGGAATAGCAGGCCAAAGTTTGACCATGGTCACAAGCTATCCGGACTGAAATAGGTGTGTGTTTAATATTCATTTCGCCATTTTTTCTATTCAGCCAATACGTTTTAGATCTGTTACTGGTAGCACCATTCTTCTGATACCAATTACAGTATAGGTAAGGATTCTTAGACAAAAGAATCCATTCTAGCTAATTTAAAAATTAAACTTAGTTTAATAAAGATTCGAGGGTACTTCAAAAAGTTCATTAAAAATAGAATTAAAAGATAATATGAATATTTCCATGAACTTTTTGAAGACCCCTTATATTGGATAATCCTCAGAACCCAAAGGAACAAACTGTAAACTAAATTTCTAGGAACTCCCTAAACCTAACCACAGAAATGATTTATTAAGGGAGCTGCTATTGACCCAGGCCCCAGAACTATGTTGCCTCTACCATAATTCTTAGACAGCTGCCTCCATGGCTGATCCCAGAAGAATGAAATGCCTTTGTCAGTAGGTTCAGTCTCCTCACATGGGACCACTGTGACACGTTGCTCACTTCCTTCTTCCAGGTCTCATAGATGCAGAATCTTAGCTCCAATAATGAGAAATAAAGATTTTAGCAGGAAGTGTATTGGGGTGGGTGTTGAGTGAGCCAATCTACAGTTATCTGCCATACCTAGTCTTTTTCTTCTGTCCTATTTAAGAGGGAAGTGGTATTTCTACCCCTTTTGATCCCACGTATTCCCGAACTTTCAGGACCTGGCTCCTTCAAATGTTGCTCAATTTATTTTCAATCCCTCTTCCACTCTCTGCTTTCCCACAACCCCAAATCTTTTCTTATCTATACTTTTCTGTCAAGGTTCTTTCTTTCTCTTTCTCCTTCATTTCATCAACATCAAGTTTATAGAAATAATAGCCTATATGAACTATTAAGCCCACAGCAATCTAGACAGGTCTGTGCAACCAAAATATTCTTGAAAATGTGACTGAAGGGAAAGTCTTGAATTTTCCTGACTTAGTAAGGTTGTAGACAAAAATAGGAATTTACATTGTTGGGGTGCAGAAACCTGTTACCCCAAAATATGATGCATTTCGGTTCCATTCAGTATTTTGAAGAGAATCATTTACCAGTCATTGTCCACTCTGCTGGCTCGATAGACTTTGTCCCAGGCAGTTTTATGTTCCCCAGACCCATTGAGACCTCCTCCCTAAGAATCATTTACTCCTACAACCCCATCTCCCCTTTCTCTATGAAGAGAGGTATATAAATATCTGTACTCCACTGGGAAATTGGGAAATTATTCTCTTGTGATTCTCCCATATAATTACCCCTCCTAGCACATTAAAATAAATTTTTTATGCATTTTCTTCATATTAATTTCTGTTTATTAGTTGATTTTTCAGAGAAACTTCAGGGGGTTAAAGGGGAAGTTTTCTCTTGGCCCTTACAACATGATTTATCAGGGCTAGGATAACAGCATAGACTCGATGTTCTATTTTTTAAGAACAAAGTAAGCTCTCCTATAAATTTTAAGCTTAAAGGATACACTGTAGTTGGAGCATGCAAAGAATCATTTCCTTCTGTAATGGCCCTTGTTTTCCTGGGCTTTTGCTTTTTTAAAATTTATTTTTTTATTTTGACATTTACTTGTACATATTTGTGGGGTACAGTGTGTTGTTTCAGTACATGCATATATTTTCTGGTCTTTAAAAACAAACTTCAGTGAACATATTTGGGCACACGAATTACATCGCTGATTAAAGTACACTGATAAATTTATAAGTGTGTGGTCTTATCAGCTATCTTCTAACCTCGTATTTTCTGTAATTTATTAAGTAGGTAATTTATTTATATAAACCTCAAATGTACAAGAAAACATAATTCTAAATTCTAGACCACTTGCCCCCACCCTTCCAAAGTGCCATATTTCAGGTGACAAAGAGTCTTTGTTTGACCAAACTTTAGTCAGGCTCCTGGACACATCTGTGCACTTCCTTGTAAAATCCAGTTTTAGCAAAAAACCCAAGTCAACCTGGCAAGAACCCTTCACCCTTGATATCTGATCACCCCCAATATCTGACTGAGCTACTCATCCTCTATCATCCATCCTCTATCATCCCCCACGTGATGTCTGATCACCCTGGCCTGTCTTCTTCAGCAAGAATTCTGTTCAGTTGGTTTAGCCAGAAGTTTCCTTACTGGTGATGTTTCTTTTTAGTAATTTTCCATCCACTGACCCCACTTTGCTGCCTAGCTATAAATTCCCACTTGCCCATGATGTATTTGGAGTTGAGCCCAATGTCTCTCTCCCACTGCAAAATTCCATTGCAGTGGTTCCTATACCTATTGTGATAGTCCTGAATACAAACTTCCTTACCATGTGTAGTGGATTGAATTATGTCCCCCCAAAACTCATTGGAGCTTGGATTGCATTCCCCACATTTTATGTATTAGAAGCTTAGCCCCTACTGTGACTGTTAAGAGGGTGGGAAATTCTATTATGGTAATTAAAAGGTGGAGCCTTGAAGAGATGATTGGATTGTAGGACCATACAGTAGTGAATGGATTAAAAATGATGGTCAGGAAAGTGGTTCTGAGGATTAAAAGAAGAGGACAGTCTGTCTTTCTCTTGTGTTCTAACTGCTTCCATCCTCTTGCAATGTGAGACCTCTGGATCACTGTCACCACCACCAGATGGACTTTGGACTTCCCAGCCTCAGAAACTGTAAGCAACAATTTTCATTTTCCTTACAAATTACCCAGTTCCAAGTATATTGTTATAAGTAACAAAATGGACTAATACGCCATATTTCAACAAGCATCATTGAATAATTTTTTTTCTTTAACACAGTGGTTGCCTAAGGAATTAGAAAGCCCCCTTTTGTAACTGAATACTGCAAAGGCTATGTGACCAGCAGCTTCTGCAATATAATTACTGCTAGCACAGTACAATAATTGATAGGATAATCAATCATGAACTCTGTAACCTAGATAATTAGCCTGAAGTAGAATCATGGCTAAAATGCTAAACTTTATATTAACATTGTTAGAATCAAAAAGGAAAAAAATCAAAGATAAACATCCATATTAAGCCCTTCTATACTTATATTCATTTATTAAGTAAAACATATTTTCTTGACTTATGCATTTGTTGTCGCAATTCTTTTCTTTACTAGTAGGAAACCTAGCCATGGAATAGCTTTCTTTCACCTCATACTAAAAAGTTTTAACTGTCCTGGAAGCATACCAGGAGGGCTTACTTAATACGATTGAGTGGGAAAATAGATTGGTGTTTGCTAAAATAAGTTCATGAGTCGGATGGAAATTTGCATGGACATCATGTGTATGTATTCTGATGAGAACCCTACTTTTAAGCTTTCAGGACTACAAATGTTTTGCTCAATTTAACTGCATGAATACCATCATGCAGCATATGGAAAATTCCAGCTTAAAAGTCTTTAAAGTCTGTGATTCTATATTTAAAGTTCCGTAATTTACTGATTCTTTTACATAGTCAGTTATTCCAAGGAAGGGGGAAAATCGCTTTGGCTTTTGATTAATAAATCATTATAAAATAAGATTTTTATTCATCCAGATGCCAATAAGAATGGTGAAGATAATCACACTTCTTTTTGTTTGTTTGATGAGGTTTTTAAAAACAGCTTTATTGAAAAAAAATAAGTAAACTGAACTTTTTTAAGTTTTTATTTATTATTAGCATATTCATTCTTACAAATCTTGGTATTTCTTTATGGTCTTTGCCCGACCTATCACTTCCCAAACCCCATCTCCACCCTCTCCCCCACGTCTAGCATCCTTAGGTTTGTTCTCTCCTTCTGAAAGTTCAACTTATTATTGTGGTCTGTTCTTTCTTTCCTTCATTCCTTCCTTCTTCCCTCCTTCCCTCCCTCCCTCCCTCCCTTCCTAGCAGCCAGTTATGAGTGAGAACATGAGGTATTTCTGTTTCTTTGTTTGGCTTATTTCACTTAACGTAATTTTCTTCAGACTCATCCATGTTGCTGCAAACGGCAGAATTTCATTTTTTTTTTTTTACAGCTGAGTAGTATTCCATTGTGATACATTTTCTGTATCCTAAACTGAATATTTTTAAAGTACCTAATTTGTTAAGTTTTGACATCTGTGTACACCTGTAAAACCATCTTCACAAACAGGATGGTGACCATAACCATCACCCCCAAAGTCTCCTCATGCCCCTTGGCAATTTTTCCCACCTGCTCCTCTCCTCTCTTCCCTTCCCCAGGCAACCACGGATTTGCTTTTGGTCCATATAGATTAATTTGTATTTTCTTAAGTTTTTTTATAAAGGGAATCATATAGTATAGGTATATACTCTATTGGCTAGTTTCTTTAACTCATCAAAATTATTTTGAGATTCATCCATGTTGCTACAGGTATCAACAGTTCATTCATTTTTATTGATGAGTAATATTCCATGTATGGACATATCACAATTTTTTTATCCATTCATCTGTTGATGGACATCTGGGTTGTTTCCACTTTTTGGCTACTACAGATAAAGTAGCTATAAACATTCATTATAAGTTTTTGTATGGACATTGGCTTTCTTTTTTCTTGGGTAAATACTTAGAAATGGACTGGCTGGATCATATGGTAGCTGAACATTTAACTTTTTAAGAAACTGCCAAACTATTTCCAAAGTGTCTGTGCCAGAAATATGTATTTGGAAATATGTATTTTCAAAAATATATTTCTACCAGCAGAATATAAGAATTTCAGTTTCTTTACAATCTGATCAATGCATGTCATTTTAATAGGTTTGTGGTGATATTTCATTGTGGTTTTAATTTGCAGTGCCCTTAATGACCAATTATGTTGAGTATCTTTTCATGTGATTATTTGTGATCCATGCATCTTCTTTGGTAAAGTGTCTATTCAAATGTTTTGCCTGCTTTTTTGTATTGAGTTGCTTGTTTCTTATTATTAAGTTTTGAGTGTTCTTTTTATATCCTGTGTACAAGTCTTTTACATGATGTATGCTTTGCAAATATTTTCTCCCAGTCTGTAGCTTGTCTTTTCAGACTTCTAACAGTGTCTTTTGAAGAGCAAAAGGTTTTGTTTTTCATAAAGTAATTTATCATAGTTCTTCTTTTATGGATTGTGTTTATTGTGTTGTATCTAAGAAAATATTTCCTAACTCGAAGTCACAATGATTTTTTTTTTATGCTTTCTTCAAAAAGCTTTACAGTTTTAGGTTTACATTTGGATCTTTGATACATTTCTCCTTTGCACCTTTGTCAAAAATCAGTTGTCCATGTATGTGGATCTATTTTTGGACTTTCTGTTTTGTTCCAATTAGCTATTTGTCTATATTAATGCCAATACCACATTGTCTTGAAAACTGTAGCTGTATAATAAAACTTGAAATCAGTAGTATTAGCTCACAAATTTGCTCTTCTTTTTCAGACCGGTCTTGCTTATTTCAGGTCCTTTGTATTTCCATATGCATTTTAGAATCAGCTTGCCAATTCTTTAAAAAAGCAAACTGGGATTTTAATTGAGATTGCATTGAGTCTTTTGATCTATTTGGGGGGAACTTATCTCTTAACAACATTGAGTCTTCCAACTCGTGCACAAGGTATATTGCTCCATTTATTTAGGTCTTTCATTTATCTCAGCAATTTTTTATAGTTTTCAGTGTACAGGTCTTGCACATCTTTTGTCAACTTTATCCCTAAGTATCCCTAGTTGGTTTTGATTCCTAAGTTCTATTATAAATGGCAATGCTTTTGAAATTTCAATTCTTGATTTGTCATTGCTAATATATGAAAATACACTTGATTTTTATATATTAATCTTCTAACCCACAACCTTGATAAACTCACATATTATTTCTAGCAGCTTCTTAGTGGATTCCATCAGATTTTATATATAAACATTCATGTGTGAGAACAAAGATAGTTTTACTTTTTCCTTTCAAATATGAATGCCTTTAATTTCTTTTTCTTGCCTGATTTTAGATTTTGTCAGATAGCTTTTCTGCATCTATTGAGATCATAATGTGTGTGTGTGTGTATAAATTTGTTAGCATGATACATTGATGGCTTTTTAATGTTAAATCAACTCTGTATTCCTGAGATAAGCCCAACTTTGTTGTGATGTATTATCCTTCTTATATATTATTGGATGCTATTTGCTAATGTTTTGTTTAAAATTTTTGCCTCTGGGTTCGTGAGGGATATTGGTCAGTAGGTTTTTCTTTTTTTTTTTTTCCATGTCCGGCAACGGATCGCAACCTTCAGTGTCGCCCCCGTACCGGACCTGGACCGGCAACGGGACCGCAACCCTCGGTGTTGCTCCCGCACCTCGCTCAGCCAGTGAGCGGGAACCGGTCTGTATGTGGGATCCGAACCCTCAGCGGGAGCGCCGCCGCGCTTCCCAAGCGGCGCACTAGCACAGTGTGCCACCGGGCCGGCCCAAGGTCAGTAGGTTTTTCTATTTGGATGGTTTTTTGTCTTTGTCTGGTTTTGGTATCCGAGTAATGCCAGTCTCATAGAATGAGTTGGGAACAGGTCCCTCCTCTTCGACTTTCTGGAAGAGTTTGTGTAGAATTAATATTATTTCTTCCTTAAAAGTTTGGTAGAATTCACCAGTAATTATACATTTTCACATAAAAAATTTAAAATAAACGAATATAAAAAACAAAGGCTTTTGTGATTTGATTGTTTAAATATAGCTTATAACTTATCAACAGTTTGTCATTTAGGATCATTAGTTTTCATTGTCTTCGATTAGACAGAATGAAATTCCTCCTTATTCATATATATTTTTAATAGCTGCATTGAGATAAAATATGTATAGCATAAAATTCATTTGTTTAAAATTCACTATTCAGTGTTTTTTAGTATATCCACAGAGCTGTACAATCATCAGCATAATCTAATTTTAGAACATTTTCATCACCTTCACAAGAAACTCTCTTTCTATTAGTGGTCACTCCTCAGTTCCTGGCAACCACTAATCTACTTTCTGTCTCTATGCATTTGCCTATTCTAGTTATTTCATATGAACGGATAAATAAAATTACATACATGGTCTTTTGTGACTGTCTTCTTTCATTTAGCATAATGTTTTTGAGGTTCACCCATGTTATAGCATGTATTAGTATTTCATTTCTTTTTATTGTCTAGTAGTATTCCATTGTAAAGACTATATACATTTTAAGGAAAATGCTTTTAGCTCATATTAGATATACCCATACTATAGAAAAACCTAAATTTTTCAGTAAAAAGAAATCAGTGGTTTCCATTCAAGATGATGGGTTCATAAGGATACTAGGAGCCTAATAACATTAACAATGATTAATAAGATCTAATCTTAATTAAAAAATACAACACAGATATAGTGATGCTTGAACAATTTTGTGAGTATACTAAAAGCCATTGAATCGTAACTTTAATTTAACTCTGAATTATATGATATATGAATTATATCTCAATAAAGTTGCTTAAAAAATGGTGTAACAGATAAAAATCTGTTTACCAGAGAGAAAGTGAAAAGAGCATAAGTGGGCAGCTGAAGCTACAGACTTAGCGGGCTTTGGGACCAGAAACAGTGTATATTGTCAGAAAGTCAACTCAAGTGGGACAAACAGTTTTAAAGCATCCACTTATAAAAGGGGTTGGAGCCTAACTCACGAGGTGAAACTAGGAGGTGAGAGTGGAAATGTTGATTTAAGCTTTCTTCTCTGATAAATCTACCACTGCCCAGGGATATAGCCAGTAACCAGCTTCTTGCCTGGGGTGGCAAGAAAGAGTGGTGACAACTTTGTATTAGGGAACACAGTCAAGCCATGCACTGAAGTGCAACTGATATTCTTATAGAAAAAGAGCTGTGAACTGCCATATAGAAAAATTGGGTGTAAATTGGGGGACCCCAGGGGCCTGATGGCAGCAACCCCAAAACTGCACATGTGGAATGTTAAGCATGAAAGAGGGAAAAATGATATTTCTACTCAAGAAGAACTTGCAGAGTGAAATTTCAAACACACGAAAAAAATGTATGTTATGAAAGACAGCTAATAAACTCAATAAGAAGAATTCAACTGCTACATAAATGGAAATGACATGGTATTCTGAAAAGATTTTAAAGATGTTCAAAGAGATACATAATGAAATAACATTTATATAAAAGAGCATCATGCTTTGAAATAAAATTGGGCAGGAATGAATCTAGAATATGAATCAAGATGAAGTAACCTAGAAAGTGAATACAGTAAGTGAGAATAGGTAATAAGGAAGATTGAGATGATAAATTTACCCAATATGCAGCATGAGAGATATATTTACAAACAATAGATTAAGGAGCTTTAACATAAGTCTAATAAGAGTATATTAGTTTCCTGTGGCTGCTGTAACAAATTACCACAGGCTTGGTGGCTTAAAACAACGGAAATTTATTCTCTCACAGTTCTGGAGACCAGAAGTTTGAAATCAAGGTGTCGACAGTGCCATGCTCCCTCAAAAGGCTCTAGGAGAGAATCTTGCCTTGTCTCTTCTAGCTTCTGTTGACTTATAATTTCCTTGGTTTATGGTTACTTAAGTATAATATCTATCTCTGTCTTCACATTGCCTTTTCCTTTTCTTCTTGTGTCCCTCTTCTGTGTCTCTTATAAGGACACTTGTGATTGGATTTATGGCCCACCCAGATAATTTGGGATGACCATCACAGACCCTTTTTCCAAATAAGTTCTCATTTACAGGTTCTGGGGATTAGGACATGGACATATCTCTCTGGAGGCCACCACTCAACCCACTACAAGGAGAGATTAAAAGGAATACCAAAGAAGCCATATTTTAAAAAAATAATGGCTAAACAGTTCCCAGAATTTAAGAAAGACAAGAATCTTCATATAGCAAGTGTATATCAAGAGGCAAAAGCATAAATAAAAATGATTCAACGTCTAGACACATCACAGTGAAAATGAAGAACATTTAAGAGATTAATCTTGAAAGCTACTAGAGAGAAAGTCTAGACTACCAACAAAGAAATGATTAGACTGACAGCAAATTGTCATCAGCTATGCTAAATGTCAGGAGACAATGAGATAATATCTTCAAAATTGTGAGGGAAAGTAACTACCAAAATAGGATTCTATCTTCAGTTAAACTATCATTCAAAGATAAAGATTAATTTTACAATTTTCAAATATGTAAATATAAATTTAGAATAGATTATGCATAAATATTTGCAGAAAAATCATTAAAACAAGTACTTCAGCAAGAAAAAAATAAACCCACAGTTAAGAGATAAGATGGAAGAAAACACCTGAGATGGAAGAGAAAAGAAAGCAGAAGAATGTGTTGCTAAATCTAAGTATCTAATGACTGGAAATAATTTTTGTGATTAAATAAAAGTTTAGTAAAGAAAAGAGATGAGGTGCAAAAAAAGAGAGGTGGAAGGAAAGAAACATCAGAAGCAAAAAATAGGGGGAGAGCAATTGGAAGAAAGTGGGGGATAAAGAAAGTCTTTTTTTGAAAACAACGGAAAAAATGTCCTACAAATGTGAAAACCCTTTGGTCCAGCGATTCTACTTCTAGGAATTTTTTAAAAATTTATTTTATTTATTGAATAAAAATTGATTATACATATTTTGGGGGCTCAACATTGAGATATGTTGATCAAATCAATACTACTAGCATATATTGTTACAAATCGTAATTATTCTTTATGCCCCTTCTCCAATCTCTCCCCATCCCCCTCTCCCTCTCCCCCCCCACCTCTAATTACCCTAGATTTCTTCTCTCCTTCTGAAAGGGTATTGGTTACTCTATTGATTTGTTGTCTAGATGATCTATCCAATGCTGAGAGGTGTGATCAGGTCCCCCAATATTATCATAGAGCAGATGCTTCTGTCACTCTGGAATGGGCTTTGTGGAGAGAGACATCCTCTTCTTTTCTTTATCTCTGCTAGTGACTCTCCTTGTGTCAATGCACTCCAGTGATTGGAGGACCATCTGTGTGGTGGTTGTGGCATCTAGCCACTTTGGCAGCAGCTGTGGTTATTGTGGTGGCTGTGGTGGGCCACCCACATGGAGGTGATGTTTTTGGCATGCTCCTTGGCGCTGGTGGTGTGCCTGGTTGTGGGGTGTGTCTGGTCCCCTTCTCCATGACTTGGGTCCCCAGGTGGGCCCTGAGGTGCTGGCACTGTGTGTCTGGTTATGGGAAGGAGGTCTGGTCCTCTTCTCCATACCTCAGGTCCCCAGGTATGCACCAAGGTGCTGGCGCAGTGTGCCTGGATGTGGGAGTGGGGTCTGGTTCCTGGCTCAAAGCCTCTGGTTCCCAGGCAGGCCCCAAGGCGCTGGTGGTGTGCCAAGGCTGGGACTAATTTTTTGTCCTTTGCTTACTTCTAAAATGGGGGGACTTCCTGTGGGAACCAGTACTTGAGCTGTGTGGTTGAGCTAAATTGCTGCTTTGTTGCTGTTTCCCTAGGGAAGGCTTTTTATGCAGCTCAGGGTTTAGTGGTTGACCTTATAGATACTTCCGGCTCTCCAGAGACCCAGTGAGTCTGGGTTGTGTAGAATCTCTGATCTGAGCCTGAGTTTTGTCATCAAACTGCACCATATGCAATTCTCCATTCCTGACCAGTCTCCTCTGAGTGGTCCTGCACTGATTGGGGGATGGATCAGCTGTCCTTGCTGTGTGCCAGTGTTCTCCTGGTGGGTACGTCTCCCCCACCACCCATGCTGCAGACACTTCCCATGGGGCAGGCCCTGCATCAGTCCCTTGTGATGATTCACCAGCCTCTGAATGGCTCCCTTTTTCAGTTGTTCTGGCTCCTCACTCCTGTGTGGGTCCACGGGAACCCTATTAGTGTTCTTGCTGTCCTGGGGGTCACCAAGGCCCTCTTCTCCCCTGCCACCTCCAAGTAACTCCGTCTGAAGGGCACAGCTGTGGCTTCTGCCAGTTCCTGCTCCATGTGCTCATCAGCTCCAGCCTTAAAGTGGCCGTGGCCTGAAACGCTGAGAGCAGTTTTTTCTTTCTCTCATCGTGGTTTCTCCCACCTTTATGAACTGCATAGGTCTCTCCTTCTCTTCCCCTGAGCTCCAGCGGCCCCAGCTTGGCTGATGTTACATTTTTATAGTTGTAAATTGGTTGATTTGTAAGAGAGAGTGATACTGGGAACCGTCTATTCTGCCATCTTGACCACTTTTAGGAATTTATCCTAGGTAAATAATTAAGGACATATGTAATAATTTGGTTCCACAAAGATGCCCATTATTGGATAAAGATCTAACAATAAAGGATTTGATAAATTACACAATAGCAAGACAGTGGAATATTATATAACACTTAAAATAATGTTCTATACAAATACTTGATATGTGATGATTTCATGATACATTGTTAAGTAAAAGAAGACTGGTTACAAAACAGTATGAACCATATAATCCCATTCTTGTTTAAAAAATACATGCATGTGTGCATTGTAAAATATCTGGAAGTTTTTACGCCAATGTAGTTAATACGGTTTTCTCTGAATGGTGAGATTGAGTGTTTTTTAAGTGTTCAATCACCAATATCCTTATCAATCCATATTTCTACTTATCTACAATGAATACACATTGCTTTTGTAACAATTTTTTACTCTTTAACTTTAGCATTAAAAAGAATTACTTTTAATTACATTAATCTCTGATTAGAATGACCTATTGTCTCCTTCAAAGTCTCTAAAGTCCTCTATAGTTGTAAACAGGGATGAATGAAAGGCTAAGGCATTCTTCATTGGTCTTCTGTTTTATACTTGTTTGAGTAGCTCCCAGGTGTTCTACTGCACATAGTGAACTGTACACAGTTTCACTGCTTACTACTTCTTTAAGAATTACAATAACCATTTTCGATGTAGAAAGTCACAAGAATTGGGACTATAAAAATACCCTTAAAGAATAACAAAAACCAAAATTGTTTATTCATCCTGTCTTTTCTATAATCAGTAAATATTATCTTAGTATCCACTACAGATCAGGCACTATTATAGGAACTAGGAATTGGTGGTGTGCAAGGATGACCTTGGTATATGAGAAATATGCATAAAGACAAAACTGATATGAAATCCTCCAAAATGTTAATGTTGTGCCTTTCTGTGGCTTCCAAATTTTCTAAAAGGAACATGTACTTCTTATATAATTGCAAAACAAAACAAAACATGAAAACAAAAAGAATAACATACATATTTCTTTTAGAGATTTTTATTATCATTATTTGATTGGAGGAAGGTCAACTATTATTCAAAATATGCCTAACCAAGTTATACTATCCAAGACTTCAAATTATTCCTGTGAGTTTTTCTTGTTTGTTTGCTTGTTTGTCTATCTATCCATTTATTTAATGGGGTGGGGGAAATTCTTCTTAGAGGAAAGGAGAGTATGTATATTAGTTTCCTGTAGCATTTTTCTATTGTAGCAAAATATCACATATTTAGCAGCTTAACAAAAATACCCATTTATTACCATGGGTCAGGAGTCCAGGCACAGATTAACTGGGTTCTCTGATCATCTCACCAGGCTGAAATCAAGGTGTTGGCCAAGGCTAAGTTTTATCTGAATCTCTGGGCTCTCTTCCAAGATCATATGGTTGTAGGCAGAATTCATTTCCTTGCAACTGTCAAAGTCATGATGGCTGTCTTCAAGACCAATAGGAGTGTGTCTGCTGCTGCTTTTTGTCTCCTTTAAGGGCTAAACTGATTAGGCCTACCCAGGATAATCTCCCTTTTGTTTAATCGAAAACAGCTGATTAGGGACCTTAATTTATCTGCAAAATTCCTTTTGCCATCATATCTTCCCATAATTAAGGGGAATGTATTTGATCCCCTAACTAAGATTCTGTGCCCTTACTTACAAACAGCAGATAATGGGGGGGAAATGTTAATTCTCCTTCCCAGTTCATTATTTAAAATTTGCTTCAATAATGAACCTATAAGTGAAATCTTTTCTGATTCCATAATTCCACATACCAGTTTGGTGTGGGGGAATCTGGCTATTTCACTACAAATATGTTATCTATCTACCTATCTATCTATCTATCTATCTATCTATCTGTCTGTCTGTCTGTCTATCTGTCTATGCAGGTTGAAAGCTGGATTGCCAAAAACAAATAGATCAAATACAGCCTTTTGGAAATTGGACCTATTAAGCTAAGCTGATGTATCCTCACAAAGGAAAGAAGCAAAGCACTTGGAACAAACAGAATTGGCTTGAACACTTGGGTTTTTAAAAGACCCTGGACCATTTCTTGCCTGACCTCTACTATAGCATAATGTAGCAGTAAATTGGAGTGGTATCTAAGAAATACAGACTCACATATCATTGACATATACTAGTCAAGATCATAATGTTTTACATAGTATTTATTATGATTTTATTCAGCTTGAAATGTGCAGAACACATAATCACAACTGAAATTTAATATTGGATTATTTTTTTTCAAAATTGATTGAGGCAATAGAAGGTTAACTACAATGTTCCCTAGCAATGACAACATTGTCTGATTTATGAACACTACCATTAGCCAGCAGATTCAGACAAAGCAGCCTTGACAAAATTTAAGCGGACAGGAATGCCATATTATTGAAGACCAGTAAACAAAAGACTCACCCAATCATCCTTTTATCCTAGGTAGTTATTATATGAGGCTTTTGTTTTGTTTTCTTTCTTCATTAGTACCTTACAACCTGATAGTGGGAACTTAATTATCTGTTTGAATTTATCAGTTTTCAAAGAAGCCTAGAAATGCTTTGAAAACACTTATCCAGTCATCAAAAAAAATTATTAGGATGCTTATACTTTTATTTCATCATTGTTTGGGGAAAGTGCCTGCTGAAATTTTGGATTAAATGTACAAAGCTGGTTTGCTGTCATATGGATAGAGATGCTTATGTGTTATTGCTGCTTTCAGAATTTTTTCTTTGTATTCGATTTTTGATAATTGGCTTTTTTTTTTTTTTTT
>NW_007742437.1:0-882 GCF_000696425.1 Galeopterus variegatus
TAACAAATGCTGGTGAGGGTGTGGAGAGAAGGGAACACTCCTACACTGTTGGTGGGACTGTGAATTAGTGCAACCACTTTGGAAAACAATTTGGAGGTTTCTCAAACAACTACAGATCGATCTTCCATATGATCCAGCAATCCCTCTTCTGGGATTATATCCAGTGGAATGGAAATCATCATTTCAAAGAGATACCTGCACTCCCATGTTTATTGCAGCTCTGTTTACAATAGTCAAGATATGGAACCAACCTAAATTTCCTTTAATAGATGATTGGATAAGGAAACTGTGGTATATATACACTGTGGAATACTATTCTACCATAAAATGAATGAAATACTCCCAATTGCAACAATATGGATGAGCCTGAAGAAACTTATGTTGAGTGAAACAAGCAAAGTACAGAGGAATAAATACCTCATGTGCTCACTCATATGTGGGAGCTAAGAGAGAAAGGAAGGCAGGAAAGAGACCACAGTAGTCGCATGATCCAACAGAGGGAGGGAACATTCCTAAGGCTACAAATTGCAGTTGAGGGAAGAGGAGGAGGGGGAGGGAGGTTGGGGATAATTAGAAGAGGACAAAGGGTACAAAGGCAATTTCTGGTAATGGGTATGTCCCCAATATGAATCTGGCTCCCACATCATGGGCAGGAGGGGGACAATCAGCTTTGTATCTCATGAATACTGGAAATAAATAAATAAATAAATGATAGATAGATAGATAGATAGATAGATAGATAGATAGATAGATAGATAGATAGATAAGAAATTAAAAGAGTAAGCCAGAGATTGGTAGAAAATATTCACCATACATATACACAACAAAAGGCTTGTATCCAAAACATACAGAGAACTCTCACCACCAAAAAACAAATTAAAA
>NW_007742437.1:2220-3272 GCF_000696425.1 Galeopterus variegatus
TTATTCTTTGTGAGCATACTTTACTTATTTTACAAAATGAAATTGCTTATTTCTTTTTTAATAGATTTCAATTATGTTAAAAGGCTTTCTTCTTTCATCACTTACGATTCTTTATATGACCTACAATTATATTAACATTTTTAATCAACATGAGCCAACATGGATATTAATAACTACAATAATAATTCTAAACTAAATTTATATTTAATTTATTTATTCCATAATTAATAACTTAAACCATTAGGTAATAATCTCAACAAAAAATTTTTAACTCATTTCACTCAAATTATTTTAAAATAACATATTCTTTTGAAACGTGCTCATCCATACTATCTATACGGACCAAAACTTTTAAAGTTCTAATGACTTCCTGGTAGTCAGGAGAGTATTGTGGACTATCTGTGGTTAAAAGTGTGGACTTTCAAGCTAGACTTCCTGGGTTTCAAATATCTCCTGCATACTAATTGTATAACCTTAGACAATTCAATTACCCTCTGTGATCCTCAGTTTTCTCATCTGTAAGATGAGAAAGAATGATAGTATTTATGTCATAAAGTTATGGATTAAATGAGGATTAAATGAGTTAAAACCAGTAAAATACTTAGAATGGTACCTGATTCTATAGAAGTTTTTAGCTTGTCTTACTATTCTAGTAAAGCTAATTTCAATGCAAAAAAAAAAAAAAAAGGCCAAACAATCTGTGTTTGGGCTAATAGAGAAGTATTTTAAAATTTAAAATAAGTCAAACAAATTTGGATACTTTAGGAAGCCTTCTAGAAGCCAACCATACTCTATAAATCATGCACTCTTCTGTTTTTTTACATCCATATTTTCACTCTCAAGCATATGCCAACAAAATTACCTTCCACTTCCAAAGAATCACTAAATATGGTAAGAGTACCAACCATGACTAGGGTAGGAGATTTTTACATGAAACTCCACATTTCTGGTTTGAGTAGATGTCGGGTCCACCCCCGGATGACTGGTACAGCCCCAGCCTCGTTCCTTTCGGTGGGCGAGCAAACGGCCTGGGATTACTCTTTCCCTCCTGT
>NW_007742437.1:3722-21712 GCF_000696425.1 Galeopterus variegatus
AAAAAAAAAAATCACTGGTTCCAAACAAATTGAAAGGAAGACAGGTTAGCCTCTTTCTATTTTGGCAAAACCATTTCACATACTTTGTGATTTTGTTCAATTCTATCAAGCCAAAGATCCTGCAAAATTCTCCATGTTCAGTACTACTGCATTAACCCACTTACAAACCAAGCCTGATTGAACTGTAACCCCAGAGACCAATGCCTGATTTTATCCAAATTCAGAATTTTTCCAATTCCATTCAAAGTACCCTGCCAATTTGACATGTAAAATTTCATATACCCTCTGACCTCAGACAGGTGAAACTGCACATATGCTCTTATCTTCCAAAACATTGATTACCAAATACAGATTATTAAATCCTTTAGGCCCAGCAAGGAATAGAGCATTCAATTCCTAAGTTGTCTCCAATACTGTAGCATACTGAAAATAAAGATTGAACTTAGATTTTAGTCTCAGAATAAAATTATTTTACCATGCTATGGTAAAAGACCTGGGAATACCTTTATTTCATGTTCATTTTTCAATGACAGTTTCACTGAATATAGAATTCTTGCTTAATTTTTTTTTTTTGGTCAGCATTTTGAAAAGGTCATTTCACTAATTTGTGGCTTCCATTGTTTCTGATAAGAAGTCTATAGTTAATCATATTGTTTCCACTGTATGTAAAAAGTTGTTATTCTCTTGTGGAAATCAAGATATTCTCTTTGTCTTTGGCTTTCACCAGTTTGGCTATGATGTGTCTAAGTGTGAGTTCTCTTTTACATTTATCCTATTAGGAATTTACTGAGCTTCCTAGATACACAAATAAAGTTTTCATCAACTTTGGAAAGTTTTCAAGGACTACATCTTTAAAATGTTTTTTGCCCCTATCTTTCTCACCCAGTCCTTTTGGGATTCCCATTATACATACATTAGAATACTTAACATTGAATAACAGATATCAAAAACTACTCATTTTCTTCAATTTTGGGGGGGGGTCTATTTTTCAGATTCAATTATTTGTATCGATTTATCTTTTAATTCACTGATTCTGACTTCTGCCATCTCAAATCTACTGAGTCTACTTGGTGAATATTTCATTTACATTATTGTACCTTACAATTCCATAATCCTTTTCTAGAGATCTTTTCTTTGTTTGTTTGCTTGTTTCTATTTATCTACTGATATTCTCTATTTCTTGGTTTACTGCCAACATATTTTTCTCTATTCATCCCAAGGATATAAGGATAGTTCACCATATGCAAATCAATAAATGTGATACGACACATCAACAAAACAGAGGACAAAAACCACATGATTATCTCAATAGAGGCAGAAAAAAACATTTGACAAAACTCAACATCCCTTCATGATAAAGACTCTCAGCAAACTAGGTATAGAAGGAAAGTATGTCAACATAATAAATTCCGTATATGACAAACCCACCTCCAATACCATACTGAATGGGGAAAAGCTGAAAGCTTTTCCTTTAAGAACAGGAACAAGACAAGGATGCCCACTATCACTACTTTTATTTAACATAGTATTAGAAAAACTAGCCACAGCAATCAGGCAACAGAAAGAAATAAAGGGCATCCAGGTTGGAAAGGATGAAGTAAAATTGTCCTTCTTTGCAGATGACAGTAGCCTATATAGAGAAAAACCTAAAGATTCTATAAAAAAACCTCATAGAGCTGATAAATGAATTCAGTAAAGTTTCAGGATACAAAATCAATATACAAAAATCAGTAGAATTTTTATTTTTACTCCAAAAATGAACTAGCAGAAAAAGAAAGCAAGAAAGTAAGCCCATTTACAATAGCTAACAAAAAAATAAAATACCTAGGAATAAATTTAACCAAGGAGGGGAAAGATCTCTACAATGAGAACTACAAACCACTGCTAAAAAAAAATTAAAGAGGACACAAAAAGATGAAAAGACATGCCATGGTCATGGATTGGAAGAATCAACATTGTGAAAGTGTCCATACTACTGAAACGATCTAAAGATTCAATACAATCCCCTTCAAAATACTGTTGACATTCTTTATTGAAGTAGAAAAAACAATCCTAACATTCATATGAATTAGCAAAAGATCTGAATAGCCAAAGCAACCCTGAGCAACAAATATAAACCAGAGGCATAACACTGCCTTACTTTAAATTATACAAAAAGCTGTAGTAACCAAGACAGCAGGGTGCTAGCATAAAAACAGACACATGGACCAATGGAACAGAATAGAGAACCCAGAAATCAACCCATATACACACAGCCAAATAATCTTCAGCAAAGGAAACAAGAACACTTACTGAGGAAAGGACAGCCTTTCAATAAATGGTGCTGGGAAAAGTGGATATCCATGTATAGAAGAATGAAACTGGACCTGTACTTCTCACCATATACCAAAACCTACTTAAAATGGGTTACAGACATGTATAAGACCTAAAACTATAAAACTACTAGAAGAAAACATAGGGAAAACACTTTAGGATAAAGGACTGGGTAAAGACTTTTTGAATAAGACCTCGAAAGCACAGGCAACAAAAGAAAAAAACAAATAAATGGGATTATATCAAACTAAAGCTTCTGCACAGCAATGGAAACAATCAACAGAGTAAAAAGACAACCTACAGAATGGGAGAAAATATTTGCAAACTATACATCCAATAAGGGATCAATATCCAGAATATACAAGGAACTCAAAAAACTTAACAGTGAAAAAATAAGTAACTCAGTTAAAAAATGGGTAAAGGAGCTGAGTAGGCATTTCTCAAAAGAAGACAAACAAATGGCCAACAAGTTTATGAAAAAATGCTCAACATCACTAAGCATCAGGGAAATGCAAATCAAAGCTACATCAAGGTTTCATGTCACTCCATTTAGACTGGTTATTACCAAAAAACAGAGACTAATAAAAGCTGGTGAGGATGTGGAGAAAGGGGAACCCTTCTACGCTGTTAGTGGGATTGTGAATTAGTACAGCCATTATGGAAAACAGTATGGAGGTTTCTATACAGCTACAGATAGAACTGCCATATGATCCAGCAATCCCACTGCTAGATATATACCCAAAGGAATGGAAATCATCGTGTGAAGGGATATTTGCATTCCCATGCTTGTCTCAACTCTGTTTACAATAACCAAGATACGGAACCAACCTGAATGTCCATCAGTGGGAGACTGGATAAGGAAAATATGGTATATATACGCAATGGAATGCTACTCAACCATAAAAAAGAATGAAATTCTGCCATTCACAGCAACATGTATGAAACTCAGAGAATATTATGCTAAGTGACATAAGCCAGGAAAAGAGAAATACCACATGTCATTATGTCCTCTTTCATAACTGGGAGCTAATAAATAAAGAAGGAAGGAAGGAAGGAAGAAAAGAAAGAAACAACAATCAAACTTATTTGATCATAACATGGAGTACAGAGGTATTAATATTCAACTCTGTACCCTACAAATATCTATAACCAATTTAATTATGTTTCAAAAAAATACAAAAGAAAAAAATTATTTAAATATAAGTCCCATTAATTCTTTGAAAAAATTCTAATAGCAACTTTAAAGTCATCTCCTTTTTTCCTGAGTAAGGGTCATACTTATCTGATACTGGTATATCTAATAAGTTTTGGTTAAAAACTAGACCTTTTATATTATTTAGACAATAGAGCAATTCTGGATGTTTTTCATTAGTGAGGATTGTTGTCCATTTCACCTAAGTTTTCAAACTTCAAATTTATTTTAAAAAATAAATTGTTTGCTTATTGCTTCCAAAATCTGCAGAGATGTCCTTTTTATTCTTGATATTTGTTATTTATGCCCTTTCTCATTTTTTCTTGATATGTAACACCACAGGGTGGTCTATTCTTTTCTATCTCTTAAAGATCTATCTAAATAGAATATAATAGGTTTATCTTCACTTTTTAACTACCTTGTAGTTGCATCAATATTTGCTTTACATATATACGTGGAGTTGTGCATACAAACTTAAAATTACCAGATTTTTCTGATAAATTTAATCTTTTAAAATATTGAGTGACAGGAACTGTTTATTTCTAAATTTCTTTTTGTCTTTACGTATTTTATCCAGAATCAAAATAGTTATTCCTGGATTTCCATCAAAAAGTAAGTTTTGATAAACCATTGTGACCTCTGCACCAACTTTCAAAAGTGGTAAAAATTTTAAACCATAATTTTAAAGATACCAGAGATCTGTGGAAACAAAGGATTTTATACACTAAATTCCAAAAAGGGAAAAGCTCTTCCTACATAAGTTGAGATTGCAAGCTGGTTTCTTTCCTGTGGGCATTTACAAAGTATGGGCAATAGCTAAAGATTAATTTGTTACAATTATTCTAAGGGAAAAAGGTACTAGTAGAGATTTTGACGGTCTAGCATTAGAGAATAAAGACTAGGGGAGCAGAAGCTCATCACATTGTTTACAATGGAGTATTTGCTAAATACTAGAGCAGGTAAAATGAAATAATTCTGAGCTGAAAAGACTGAGTAAAATCTCCCACAATCTAGACATGCTTAAAGAGGTACATTGCAGCAAAGACTGCCAACAAATACAAGCTTCTTCCTCAAGATGGTTGCCATATTTTGAACCTGAATGTGGTAGGAAGCTAAAGAGTAAAGCTGAAAATGTGTTAAGGGTAGAATTTGCAGGGAAAAATTGAAAGAGACCTCCAGGTTCTCAACCAAAAACCCAGAAAGGCAACATGAAGGAGGGTTCAGGGCCACAAAGGCAGAATGGAATCTCAGTCTTGTGCTTAGGAGACAAACTCTCACAAGAGAGAGGAGCCCACAACAATACACGACAGGTCTAATAGAGATAGTCATCTGACAGAAATTCCTATAATACAATAGAGTTAAAATTCTGGGCAATTAAACTAGAACTACTTCCTCTTTCAAGTTAGAAAATAAATGTTCTAACATTTCTGATACACATGTAACTCACTATATCACCATGTAAATAAATACATACATATATACACATAGTCATGTTTATTGCACAATGACATTTCAGTCAACAATGGTCTGCATATACGAGGGTGGTCCTATAAGATAATAATGGCTATACCACATAGCCTAGGTGCATGGTAGGCTGTGCCATCTAGGTTTGTAAGTATGCTCTATGATGTTCATGCAACGATGAAATCACCTAATGGTGCATTTCTCAGAACATATCTCTATTGTTAAATGACACATGACTGTGTGTATATACTCGTATGTGTGTATACAGTTGTGTGAATGTGTATCTATCTATATATACAGTGTGTTATAATAATCACTCACTAACTGTGACTTGGGCTAAAATAAACTTTATGTTTTTGGATAGCTTGTAACTTGTTTTAGCTGATATTTCATAACTAGATATATTCTAGTCTAAAATTTTATTTTAAAATCCCAAATATATAATTATAAAAGTCATTCAGAACTTCTGTTATAATGAAGCTAGTGATATCAGTGAAGTGACTTAAGACTCAATCAAACTTTCCATCAAAGCTTTGCATCAAAATTTTTAATCAAATATATATGGTGAAAACATTCATACTCCATAAATGTAATGAAGTTTTCCTGAATATGCAGAAAACTTTGATTAAAGCAATTTACAGATATGTTTAGTCAAGTTGCTTAATTTTGGCTTCATAGAGAAGAAAGGCATTTCAGACGATAATCAAATTATCTTTGTTTTTCATGTTGCAAATTGTAATTAGAAACATGTTGTCCTTGCCATTTTTCATCATCCCTAATATTCATCATTGTAAACATAGGCCTCTAAAAATATATGACTTAGAAAGGAATATCTGATTTTAGAAGGACTAAATATTTTAATATAGATAAGAAATTATAATGTTAATTATAAGTAATAGGCAAAAATAGAAAATACTGATTTTATTTTTCATACTCTCCTGGCACACTGGAAAATACCACTTATTCTAATGCTATTTTGTGTAAAAACCTATAATTGCTAGCTATACCATACTTCGAGTTTCAATAAATAACAAAAAGTGCTGACAGACAAAATCACGTAGGCAATAAAACCATTGACTTCACCTAATTTCTCCAACTTGACATTATACAAGTCATATTTGAATCACAAATTTCCAGTTGTTTGCCAGACATTTTCACTTCATTATCCTCACAGAGCCTTAAAATAAAACTCATTGTCTTTTCTTACCTCCAACTTCCCAATCATCTATTCTTTCTCACCTATTTACAATAATTCCTTAATTAGCCAAGCCTGAAAATACAAAGCTAGCTTTTATTTTTCTTCACCTTTTTCTCCCATACCTAAAAATCACCAAGGTTATGTCCATTACAACCTCTCACTTCATACCTTTATTTCTTTTACTACCAAAAAATCCTGGCATGGGCTCTGAAATACTATTTGACAACTATACTACCTTTCTATTTTACCCTTAAGTCTTCTAGTTCCAAACCATCATCCACATGCCAATAGCCAATAAGTTATTATAATAAAACATGACACAAATTTGCTGGAAACCCCCACTGACTTGCCAGTACCTAAGGGAAAATTTTTCAGAAAATGTTCCTTCACATTCAGAACCTTTATTCAGTTTGCAGGCAAGTTTACAATTGTAAAACCCAGTTCAAGCGTGATCTCTTCATGA
This sequence comes from Galeopterus variegatus, assembly GCF_000696425.1. Lineage (NCBI taxonomy): Eukaryota > Metazoa > Chordata > Mammalia > Dermoptera > Cynocephalidae > Galeopterus > Galeopterus variegatus. The sequence goes on from NW_007742437.1 coordinate 10,353, forward strand.
AGCATTCTTTTTTGTTGTTGTTTTATCTTGTTTTTATATGACATAATAATTATATCTATTTGTGGGGTACAATGTGATGTTTTGGCACATGTATACATTATGTAATAATTAAATCAGGGTAATTAGCATACCTATTGCCTCAAACATTTATCATTTCTTAGTGGTGAGAGCATTCAAAATCCTCTCTTCTAGATGTTTTGAAATATACAAGATGTTATTGTTAACTATAGTCACCTTACTGTACAATAGGACACCAAAATTTATTTCTCCTAACTAACTGTAACATCGTACTCATTGACCAACTTCTTCCAGACTCTGGTAACCATTATTCTACTCTCAACTTCTATGGGATCAACTTGTTTGATTCCACATATAAGTGAAATCGTGTGGTGTTTGTCTTTCTGTGCCTGGATTATTTTACTTAATATAATGTTCTCTAGGTTTATCTATGTAGTAACAAATGACAGGATTCCATACTTTTTTATGACTGAATACGATTTCATTGTGTATATGTATTTTTTTTATCTATTCATCCATTGATGGACACTTGGGTTGATTCCATATCTTGGCTACTGTGATTACCACTGCAATAAACGTAAGTGTGAAGATATCACTTTGATATAGTGATTTCGTTTCCTTTGGATAAATACCCAGTATTGAGATTGTTGAATCATATCGTAGTTCTTTTTTTTTTTCCCCCTTTTTGTCTTTTTTCATGACCGGCAACGGATCGCAACCCTCAGTGTCGTGCCCGTACCGGACCGGGACCAGCAATGGGATTGCAAACCTCGGTGTTGCTCCGGCACCTCGCTCAGCCAGTGAGCAGCCGGTCTGTATGTGGGATCCGAACCCTCGGCGGGAGCGCCGCCACGCTTCCCAAGCGGTGCACTGTAGCAGTGCGCCACCGGGCTGGCCCTAATCATATCGTAGTTCTAATTAACCATTCTTGATCACCGTAGCTACAAGTAATGTCTCTCACTTTTGCATTATTCTATTATTCAATGTTTGCATAAACACATAAACACAAATAGTTCATTAAAGAAATATACCACATTTACTTGAACATTTATTGTTTTCTTTGTCAATATAAGGGTAAGAAGAGAATAAAGCTGTCTGTTGAGAAGGAAGACAAGATTTCCACAGGTAAGATTCTACTTTCCCTATAACTTTCAGACTAATTTTTTTCTTATTCTCTCAAGTTAACAAAAACTGATAGTAGGACTCTTGGGGGTTAGGGGCTCCAGAATATCATCAGGCATCTAGGACCTTTCATGCTGTTGGGAAAATAGAATAGTTTAATCAGGCACCCTCACCTCAGGTCCAGTTGGGTGTGGTGCAGCACATTCTTTGTAAACAAATTGTGTGTGGGGGGGGTGGATTTAGTGTGCATACACACCATTGTATCTTTTTAGTTTTGTTGCTATTCTGGTGTTCTTGGGCGTTGTATGGAGCAGCTGCCCTGAACTGTTGGCCTGCAGAGAGTTTGCATCTAAAAATAGAGCATGTTTACTTTGCTGGCAGCTGCTCAGTTTTTCTTTGGACTTTGCCCATAGCAGTTGAGTTTCTGAGTTTCTCTTTGGACTGCCTAGCTCCTAGACATGTGTGTGCAGAAATAAAGACTACTCTTTCTTCAACTAAGGCTCCAAGGACCTTTCTTCCAGTTACCTGCTTGTAGACCTGCATGTGAAGGGTTTGTGACCCAGTCTGGACAATGGGCTTGAGGGGTCTGTGAGCTCCAGACCCAGCCCTAGGTCTACACATGCTTTCTGCTGTACCATATTTAGATCATGACCCTCATCTTTATACTCTCAAGATATTGAGAATATAGCTCCTGTCATAACTTATTTCAGAAATGAGGAAGGGAAATGGGAAATGACAAAAATTATATTTAACAGCTAAGACAGCCTTCTCTGAGGAGCTTCTCTAGAAGCCTGATCTGGTAACTTCTGCTTTCTTTGCATTCATTAAAACTGTGTCAAGTAACCACCCTATAGTTATAAGGGAACCTGAAGAAAAGTAGTTGTTTTACCTGGGCACGGTGGTCTTCTAAATAAAATTGGATTCTGTCAGCAAGGAAGAAAGAGAGAATGAATATTGGGTAGAAAACTAATAATCTCAGTTACAATAGCTCTCTGCCTTTGAGGGCATTAGAACTGTGGGGGGAAAAAATCTCACTTTGGATACTATAGAAGTTATTGGACTACCTCTGTCAAAAGCTTTTTGACCCATGTCTTACTGATTTTATTCTCTAGTTCTTGCTCATCCTTTTGGTCTCAAATCATCCTCGAGTCCACTAGCTCTGTCGGGTCTCCTGCAATAAACTCTTGAAATACACAGCTCTTAATTTTATGGCAGTTGCTATACTTGCAATTAAACAAGTCTTTAATTATTTAAAAACATCCATCCCGTTAGGAACGTAAGCTCCTTGAGTGTCCAGAAAGCCCCTGTTTTGCACAACGCTGTTTCTCCAGTGACAGCACTGCCTTTGCACACAGTAAGTGATCAGTAAATATGTTTTTGTCAATGAGCGACTATATAGGTTAATGAATGGGTGAATGAATCTATCAGTATCTGTCTACCTGGAAACCTTCTCTACCATGTTTAGCCTTACTGCTGAGTTCCCTCATAACAATAGGGCTGAAACTACGCTTTGAAAGTATTTTTGACCCACACAATGCTTAAATTTGCCTCACATATAATCAGTCCTATATTAAATGTGTGTATGTAAAAACTTTTCAAGTACTGTTTTTCCTAAAGATGTTCTTGTTTCTCATAAAGGCAGATATAATTTATATAATCTCAGCAATGATGTAGAAGTATGTATAAATCCATTCAAATTTTGATTGAAGATTAACTTTCACAACATCATGACAGCGGGTCTCCAGGTAGTTAAATTTGATTAGTATTTGATATGAACTGCATTTGCTTCTCTTTGCTATCAAAAAAAGGAGACTTTTCCTTTCAGTGCTTGAGTTTTTATGACCACTTTTGACATCAGTTTCATAGAAAAAAAATGTATATCTCAGCAGATTAAAGTAACATACAGAGCAGAAATGGCCTATATAAACTTTTTCTTCCTGCCAATGCTAATGCTACAAAGCCAGAAAAAAAAGCAAAAATTATTGCCAATTACAACAGCTCTAATTGACATGTTATCATTTCCTCAGTTTTACTTTTAGTCCAAAATCTAATTCTTTTGTAATGCTGAATGTGAAAAGAAGAAAGTGATTCTTCTTTTTTTTTTTTTAATTTTTATTGAATCAAAATTGATTATACATATTTTGGGGGTTAACATTGAGATATGTTGATCAAATCAATTATACTAGCATATATATAGTTACAAACTGTAATTATTCTTTATGCCCCATGTCCAATCCTGCCCCATCCCCCTTCCTCTTCCCTTCCCCCCCTCTAATCACCCTAGATTTCTTCTCTCCTTCTGAAAGAATACTGGTTACTCTGTTGATTTGCTGCCCAAATGATCTGTCAAATGCTGAGAGGCGTCATCAGGTCCCCCAATACTATCATAGAGCAGATGTCTCTTCCATCACTATGAAATGGGCTCTGTGGAGACAGACATCCTTCTCCTTTGTTTATCTCTGCTGGTGACTCTCCTTGTGTCATCTCACTCCAGTGGCTGGTGGACCATCTGTGTGGTGGTTGTGGCATCTAGCTGCCTTTACAGTGGCCATGGTTATTGTGGTGGCTGTGGTGGGTCACCCACATGGAGGAGATGTTTTTGGCCTGCCCTGTGGTATTGGCAGTGTGCCTGGTTGTGGGAGGGGGGTCTAGTCCCCAGCTCATTACTCTGGGTTCCAAGGCAGGCCCCAAGGCACTGGTGCAGTGTGCCTGGTTGTGGGAAGGGGGACTGGTCCCCTTCTCCATGCCCCAGGTGCCAGGGCAGGCCCCAAGGTGCTGGCATGGGGTGCCTAGTTGTGGGAGGGAGGTCCAGTCCCTTTCTCCATGCCCTGGGTCCCAGTGCAGGCCCCAAGGTGCTGGTATGGGGTAGCTGGTTGTGGAAGGGGGGATCCAGTCCCCAGCTTCATATCCAGGTCCCCAGGTGGGCCCCAAGAAAGTGATTCTTAAAAAGGACATAATTGTTCCCAGCACCACTTGAGTAGGTTCTTTTTTAAAGCCAAAAACCATAAAAGTTAATATATACTGGGTTTAGCTCGTTTTATGGCAACATATGAAAATTAGATAGAGCAAGATGATAAGTGTAGCAGTCTCTGCTGTGTTATTCTTTGTCCATTTCCATATGTTTGAAATATTTCCCAAACCAAATATTTTAAATGGCATGTGAAAACAGAACAAAACAAGAACATAAATGTATTTCTTTAGCTAATTTCAAGATAATAAGGGCTGTCCAAATGCAAAACAAATGAACAGAATAAACTCAAAGTAAAAGATCAATGAAAGTCTAAATAAAAACTTAAGAATTTTACAAGCCAACATTACTGCAAAAAATTAAAGACAACAAATTCTAATTAGCAACTATAATTATTATTATAGTTGTTGTTAATGGGTTCTTTTTTGTAATACACGGATATCTCTTAGAAAACAATAATAAAAATATAACTTCTGTAATAAAAATAGAAAAGGACATAAATAGCTGATTTTCAAATGATAAAATAAAGTCAGCCATCAAACACAAAAATGAGTAATTAATTAGTTATCAAAATAATGAAAGTTGAAACAAGGTATTATTATACCTATAAAACTATTGAACCTATTGAGCCCTCTCATAGAGAACTAGAGCCTGTTTACTTATTAAAATACATATTTATTTATTAAAATACACATTTGTCAATATGTATTATTAAAAGTTCACATTTTTAGATCTTAGATCTTAAGTTTCTATATTTTTTCAGGGGAAAATAGCAGACTAGGGGTGACCCAGGGTGCTTTCCTCCCACAGAAGAAGATTGGAACAGGCCCACTACCACTGCCACCTCAGTTACCAGAACCATTGTCTGGTCCCAGAAGCATTGCCCATAGCAGAGCAGCTCTCCAAAGAGCAGTAGTCCTGTGGATCGCTCATCACTGAAGCCATGGAATCTGCAGATGCAAGAGATGTGGGTGCAACCACTGCCACCACTGCCACTCCCATGAGGTAACTCTGTTGACACTCAGGAAACTGCAGACATTATTGATGCAATTGCAGCCACTAGTGATACTGCAACACCCACAAGGTAACCCTACTACCACCAAGGACACTGCAGACAACAGGGAGAAGACTGAAGCTACTGGTGTCATTGCCACTGCCATGATATAACCCCACTATGGACAAGGACAATCCCAAGGACACTGAAGATGTATGGGAAGCAATTGCACCTGCTGGTGCTGCTGCCACGACCACAAGATAAACTCACTGCTGCTACAGATACCACAGACATGAGGGAGGCAGCTGCAGCCACTGGTGCCCATGCTGCTTCCATGAGGTAACCCTGCTACCACTACAAACACCACAGACATGAGAGGCAGATGCGCCTGTTGGTGCCTCCACCACCCTTACAAGGTAAACCAACTACTGCTGTGGACACCACAGATGCAAGAGAAGAAGTTGTAGCCACTGGCACTGCTGTCACCCCCACAAGGTAACCCTGCTGCCACAAAAAAACACTACAGAAACCAGTAGATACTGTCACTGAGGCCACCATTACAAGGTAACCCTGCTGCCACTGAAGACAATGGAGCTGCAAGGGCTGCCACATGGATACTGAAGCAAAGCAGGCAGCTGCTGCAACCATCACTTCCATAGTCACTGCCACAACCAATGCTTCCAGGTAGCCACCATCATTGTGTGAGCAGCCGCCACTACTGAAATCACTATGCCACATGGGGAGCTTGCCAAAGCCACCATATCACAAGGGTACCCTGCTACCACAATAGCAGCTGAGGCAGTCACTACCATGGTGCAAGTGGAGCGCCAGTCACTAGACTGCAATGACACAGGGAGGATCAACAGCAGAGTCCTGGGAAGGAGAGTAATGGAAGAAGCAACTGTTTTACCCAATGACCAGATATCAACATAGAGATAATAGAAATACAAAAAGGAAGAAATGAGTCCACCAAAGAAATACGGTAACTCTCAAATACTGGACCCAATAGAGCACGAAACCACTGAACACTTAAAAGGAATTGCAAATAAAAATATTAAGCAAATTCAATGAGATACTAGAAGACATAGTTAGACAACACAATGAACTGAGCAAAACTATCCAGGATACGAAGAAGGCAATTAACAAAAAGATTAATACTTTTAAAAAGAATGCACCAGAACACATGGAAAAAGAGTCATTAAATTAAATAAAAAACACAAAAAAAGAGCTTAACCACAGGCTAGAGCAAGCAGAAGAAAGTATTTCTGAAGTTGAAGAATGTCTCTTTGAAATAATTCAGGCAGACCAAAAAAAAAAAAAAAACTTTACAAAATGAAGAAAATCTAGGAGAGATGGCAGACAACCTTAAGTACACAAACATCTAAATCATAGGTGTTTCCTCAAGGGAAGGAGAAAGGAAAAGGCATTGAGAACATATTCAATGAAATAATAGTGGAAAACTTCCAGATATACAGAGAGACACAGACTTTCAGATTCGGGAGTCTCAAAGATCCCCAAACAGATTCAAATCCAAAAAAGTCTTCTCTGAGGTACATTTTAATCAAACTAGCAAAACTCAAAGACTAAGAGAGAATCCTCAAAACAGTGAAGAAAAAGTGTCAAGTCACTTATAAGGGAGTCCGCATCAGGATAACAACAGACTTCTCAACAGAAAGTCCACAGGCCAGAAGAGAATGAGATGACATACACAAATAATAATAGGAAAATAAAATCCTGCCAGCCAAGAATACTATACACAGCATGGCTATCCTTCAGAGATGAAGATGAAATAGTGTATTTCCCAGGCAAACAAAAACTATGGGGATTCACCACCATATAACCAGCCCTACAAGAAATCCTCAAGAGAGTCCTGCACTTGGAATCTAAAAAATGGTAATGACTACTATGAATACACAAGAAAGAACAAAACTGTCTGGTAAAACAAAAAATGCAAATAAGAAAGAGAAAGAAACTGCATACCACCTCCAAACACCAACAAACACCAACGGCAAAAAATAAAACTGGAAAAGAGGAACAAAATACATTTAAAAAATGCAAATGAAAACTGATAAAATGCCAGGAGTAAGACAAGACCTTTCAGTAACAACCCTAAATAGAAATGGAATAAATTCCCCAATCAAAAGACATAGACTGGATGATTGGATTAAAAAGCTAGACCCAACTATATGCTATCTATAAGAGACTCACCTCATCTGTAAAGACACACACAGACTAAAAGTGAAGAGATAGAAAAAGATATGCTACTGAAATTGAAATCAAAAACAAACAGAGAAACAGGAGTAGCTAGCTAAGCTTATATCAGATAAGATAGATTTTAAACCAAAAACCATAAAAGAGACAAGGCCACTATACAATGATAACATAATCTATCCAGCAAGAAGACACATAACAATCATCAGTATACATACACCCAACACTGGAGCATCCAGATGTATAAAAGAAACACTACTAGACCTAAGAAAAGAGAAATATCCCAATACTATAATAGTTGAAGACCTGACACCCTTCTGTCAACAATGGACAGATCATCTAGGCAACAAATCAGCAGAGGAACAAAGGATTTAAACCACACTCTAGACCAACTGGACTTGGCTGATATCTACAGAACATTTATCCGACAACCACAGAATATACATTCTTCTCATCAAGTATCTTCTCTGACCACAATGGATTAAAACCAGAAATTAGTAACAAGCTAATGTAAACTACACAAACACATGGAAATTAAACAGCATGCTCCTGAACAATATATGGGTCCAAGAAAAAATTAAATAGGGAATCAAAAAATTTCTTGAAATTAATGAAAATAAAGACACATCATACCAAAACCTGTGGGATACTGCAAAAGCAGTATGAAGAGAGAAGTTTATTATAATAAATGCTTACCTCAGAATAACAGAATGATTTCAAATAAATAACTTAACACTACACCTCAAAGAGCTAGAAGAACAAGAACAACCCAATCCCCAAATCAGTAATGGAAAGAATTAAGATAAGAACAGAACTAAATGAAACAGAAACATAAAGATTGATACAGAAGATCAATGAAACAAAAAGTTGCTTATTTGAGAAGATAAACAAAATATAAACCATTAGCTAGACTAACCAGAAAAAGAAGAAAGAAGATCCAAATGAAATTAGAAATAAAAAAGAGACATTACAACTGATACCACAAAAATTCAAAGAGTCATTAGAGACTATTATAAACACCTATATGCCAACAGATTTGAAAGCCTAGAGGAAATGGATAAATTTCTGGACACATACAAATTACCAAGACTGAACCAAGAAGACACAAGAAAACCTGAACAGGCCAGTAATGAGCAACAAGATTGAAGTAGCAAGCAGGAGTCTCCCAGTGAAGAAAAGCTCAGGACCAGATGGCTGAATTGCATGATATCTTTAAAGAGGAATTAATACCAATTCTCTTCAACCCCCTATACCAAAAAATTAAAACAGAGGCCATTCTACCAAACTCATTCATGAGGCCAGTATCATGCTGATACCAAAATCAGACAAAAATACAACAAAAAAAAAGAAAACTATAGGTTAATATCTTTGATCAACGTATACACAAAAATCCTCAATAAAATATTAGCAATCAGAATACAGCAATACAACAAAAAATTATATACCATGATCAAGTGGGATTCATCCCAAGGATGCAAGAATGGTTCAACATATGCAAGTCAATAAATATAATATACCACATCAGTGAAATCAAGGACAAAAACCATATGAATATCTCTAAAGCTGAAGAAAAAGCACTTTACAAAATTGAACATCGCTTCATGATAAAGACTCTTAACAAATTAGGTACAAAAGGAAAGTATCTCAACACAACAAAAGCCATATACAACAAACCCACCACCAATATCACCCTGAATGGGGAAAAGTTCAAACCTGAAATGGGAACAAGACAAGGATAACCATACTCTCACCACTCCAATTTAACACAGTATTGGAAGTACTGGTCAGAGCCATTGGGCAAGAGAAAGAAACAAAGGGCATCCAGGTTGGAAAAGGTAAGTTAAATTGTCCCTGTTTGCAGATGACAATAGACAGAAAAGCCTAAAGACTCAACGTTAAAAACTCCTATAGTTGATACACAATTAAAGTTGCAGGATACAAAATCAACATGCAGAAATCGGCAGCATTTTATATTTCAACAGTGAACTAGCAGAAAAAGAGATGAGGAAAGCTAGCCCATTTATAATAGTCACCAAAAAATAAAATAAAACAAGTAGGAATAAAGTTAACCAAGAAGATGAAAGATCTCTATGAGGACTACAAATCACTATTGAAAGAAACTGAGGACACAAAAAGATGGAAAGACATGCCATGCTCATGGATTGGAAGAATTAACATCATGGAAATGTAAAATCCACCCAAAGGAATCTATAAGTTCAATGTAATCTCCATCAAAATACCAATGGCATTCTTCACAGAAACAGAAAAAACAATCCTAACATTCATATGGAACAACAAAAGAACAGCCAAAGGAATCCTGAGCAAAAAATCTAAACCTGGAGTCATAAAATTGCTGACTTCAAATTATACTATAATTATAATTATAACTGACTTCAAATTATACTACAAACCTATAGTAACCAAAACGCATGGTGCTGGCATAAAAACAGACACACAGATCAATGGAATAGAATATAGAAGCCAGGAACCAACCCTCAAACCTACAGCCAACTGATCTTCAACAAAGGCACCAAGAATATACACTGGAGAAAAGACAGCCTCTTCAATAAATTGTGCTGGACAAACTAGACATCTATATGTAGAAGAATGAAACTAGATCCATATCTCCAACTATATACCAAAACCAACTCAAATGTATTAAAGACTTAAATATAAAACCTGAAACTATAAAATTCTAAAAGAAAACATAGCAGAAACACTTCAGGAAGTAGGACTGTACAATGGCTTTAAGAATGTGACCCCAAAAGCACAGGCAGCAAAAGGAAAAATAAACCAGTGGGATTATATCAAACTAAAAAGCTTCTCAACAGCAAAAAGACAACAGAGCAAAAGGACAACCTACACAGTAGGGGAAATATTTGCAAACTACACATCCGGCAAAGGATTAATATCCAGAATATATAAAGAACTCAAGCAACTTAACAGTAAAAACAAAAACCGATTAAAAATGGGCAAAGTAGCTGAATACACATTCCTCAAAGGAAGATATGCAAATGACCAATATACACATGAAAAAATGCTCAACATCACTCCACATCAGAGAAATGCAGATCTAAACCACACTGAGATATCACCTCATCCCAGTCAGACTGGCTATGACCAAAAAGACAGAGAATAACAAATACTGGCAAGGATGTGGAGAAAGGGGAACCTTCCTACATTGCTAGTGGGATGGTAAATTGGTGTAGCCATTATGGAAAATGGTACAGAAGTTCCTCAAACAACTAGAGATAGATCTACCATACAATCCAGCAACTCCACTGCTGGTATTATACCCAAAGGAATGGAAATCATCATGTAGCAGGAATACTCACACTCCCATGTTTATCTCTGCTCTATTTACAATAACCAAGAATTTTAACCACCCTAAATGTCTATCATTGAATGACTGGATAAGGAAAATGTGGAATATTTACATGATGGAATAATACTCTTCAGAAAAAAGAAAGAAATACTGCCATTTGCACTAACATGGATGAACTTAGAGAAAATTACAGGAAGTCAGGCACAGACAGAGAAATACCACATGTCCTCATGCATAAGGGTAAGCTGAAAAATAAACAAAAAATTTAAAAAGGAAAGAAAGAAAGACACAACAATCACAATAATATGTTGAACTTTCAAAAGGAGAGAACAGAACTGAGGTTACCAGAGATGGGAATGGGGACGGAGAGTAAGGAAGGATCTGGTAAAGGGCCAGGAAAATGATTACATTGTATAATGTTGAATATAATAATTATCCTGATTTGAGCACCACATATTGCACACAGATAATGATACTCAACTCTGTACCCCACAGAAATGTGCAATCAACTATGTTACAATAAAAAAAAAATCTATGTCAAAACATCCACTGAGAGCTGGCTGTTTAGCTCAATAGGTTATAGTGTGGTTCTGATAACAAGCTCAAGGTATTGGATCCCCCATTAGCCAGCCACCAAAATAAAAGAAAAAAGGTTTAAAAATAAAAATTAAAAATATCTATTTGCCGATGATATGATCCTATATATTGAACAACCTAAAGTC
>NW_007742438.1:0-12137 GCF_000696425.1 Galeopterus variegatus
TGTTTTTTTTCCCAATCACCAAGGATTAACATTAACAATCAATAACAAATGAAACTCTGGAAACTATATAAATACATGGAAATTAAACAGGATTCTACTTAATGGCATGTGGGTCCAAGAAGAAATTAAACAGGAAATAAAAAATTTCTTGAAACTAATGAGAAAATGACACATCATACCAAAACCTGTGGGATACTGCTAAAGCAATATTAAGGGGAAAATATATCACATTAAATGCTTACTTCAGAAGAATGGAAAGATGGCAAATAAATAACCTAACACTTCACCTTAAAGACCTAGAAAAACAATAACAATCCAAACCTAAAGTTAGTAGATGGAAAGAAATAATTAAGATCAGAGCAGAACTAAATGAAATAGAAACCCAAAAAACAATACAAAAAAATCAATGAAAGAAAAAGTTGGTTTTTTGAAAAGATAAATAAAATGAAGAGACCTTTAGCAAGGCTAACTAAGAAGAGAGAAGACCCAAATAACAAAAATTAGAAATGAAAAAGATGATATTGCAACTGATACCTCTGAAATACAAGGAATCATTAGAGACTACTATAAACATCTATATGGCAACAAATTTGAAAATCTGGAGGAAATGGATAAGTTTCTGGATGCATACAAATTACCAAAACTGAGCCAAGAAGATATAGAATATCTGAACAGACCAATAACAATAAAAGAGACTGAAGCTGTTATCAGAAGTCTCCCAACATATAAAAGCCCAGGACCAGACAGGTTTACTGCAGAGTTCTACCAAACCTTCAAGAGGAACTGATACCAGTTCTCTACAACCTGTTCAAAAATTTTGAAACAGAGGCCATTCTCCCAAACTCATTCTATGAGGCAAACATCATCCTAATACCAAAACCAGACAAAGATGCATCAAAAATAGAAAACTACAGGCCAATATTCTGATGAATGTAGATGTAAAAATCCTCAATAAAATACTAGTTAACACAATACAGCAACAAAAAACAGAAAATTATACACCATGATCAAGTGGGATTCATCCCAGAGATGCAAGGTTGGTTCAACATACACAAATCAATAAATGTGATACACCATGTTAATAAAAGCAAAGACAAAAACCACATGATCATCTCTATTGATGCTGAAAAAGCATTTGACAAAATTCAACATCCTTTCATGATAAAGACTCTCAACAAGTTAGGCATACATGGAAACTATCTCAACATAATTAAAGCCATATATGATAAGCCCACTGCCAATATCAACCTGCCAATAAAAACAGGAACTAGACTAGGATGCTCACTCTCACCACTCATATTCAGCATAGTGTTGGAAGTATTAGCCAGAGCAATCAGAGAAGAGAAGGAAATAAAGGACATCCAGATTGGAAAAGACGAAGTCAAGCTGTCTCTTTTTGTGGATGGTATGTTCCTATATATTGAACAGCCTGAAGCCTCTACAAAAAAACTTCTAGAGTTGATAAATGATTTCAGCAAAGTTTCAGGATACATAATCAAAACACAATAATCAGCAGAATTTATATATTCCAACAGTGAACATGTAGAAAAAAAATCAAGAAAGCTATCCCATTTACAATAGCCACCAAAAAAATGAAATACTTAAGGAATAAAGCTGACCAATGATGTGAAAAATCTCTATGAAGAGAACTACAAACCACTGTTGAGAGAAATTAAAGAGGACACAAGAATATCGAAAGATATCCCATACTCTTGGATTGGAAGAATTAACATTGTGAAAATGTCCATATTGCCTAAAGTGATCTTCAGATTCAATGCAATCTCCATCAAAATTCCAATGACATTTTTCTCTGAGATGGAAAAAGCTATCCAGATATTTATATGGAGCAATAACAGACCATGCATAGCTAAAGCAATCCTGAGCAAAAAAACAAATTGGAGGCATAACACTACCTGACTTTAAACTATATTACAAAGCTATAATAACCAAAACAGCCTGGTACTGGCATGAAAATAGACACACGGATCAATGGAACAGAATAGAGAACCCAGAAATCAATCCATATGCCTACAGCCATCTAATATTTGACTAAGGCAGCAAATTTACATACTGGGAAGAGTCTTCCTTTTGAACAAGTGGTGCTCTGGGAAAACTGGACACTCATATGTAGGAGAATGAAACTAGACCCATACCTCTCTCCATATAGCAAAATCAACTCAAAATGGATTAAAGAATTAAATATACACCCTGAAACAATAAAACTCTTAAAGAAAACATAGGGGAAACACTCCAGGAAGTAGGAGTGGGTACAGAATTCATGAATAGGAATCAAAAAGCACCAACAACTAAAGGTAAAATAAACAAATGGGATTATATCAAACTAAAAAGCTTCTGCACATCAAAAGAAACAATCAACAGAGTAAAAAAACAACCAACAGATTGGGAGAAAATATTTGCAAAATATACATCTGAAAAAGGATTAATATCCAGAATATACAAGGAGTTCAAACAAATAACCCAATTAAAAAATGGGCAAAGGAGCTGAATAGACATTTCTCAAAGGAAGATATATGAGGGGCCAACAGACATATGAAAAAATGCTCAACATCACTCAGTATCTGGGAAATGCAAATCAGAACCACACTGAGAAAACATCTCACTCCGGTTAGGATGGCTAACATCCAAATGACTGAAAATGATAAGTGCTGGAGATGTTGCAGAGAAAAAGGAACTCTCATTCACTGTTGGTGAGGCATTCTCATAAAACAAATAAATAAATAAATAAAGAGGGGAAAGAGTGATTTCCACTGCAGAGACAAGGACCTTTCATGCAAAATGGTGTAGCCTTCATGGAAAATGATATGGAGGTTCCTCAAACAATTACAGATAGATGTACCATATGACCCAGCGATTCCACTGCTGGGAATATAGCCAGAGGAATGGAAATCATCATGCCAAAGGGATACCTGTACTCCAATCTTTATTTAAACTCTATTTACAATAGTCAAGATGTCCATCATCAGATGAGTGAATAAGGAAACTGTGGTACATCTACACAATGGAATACTACTCTGCTATAAAAGAGAATGAAATACTGCCATCAACAACAACATGGATAGACTTAGAGAAAATTATATTAATTGTAACAAGTCAGGCACAGAAAGAGAAATGCCACATAGTCTCACTTATTTGTGGGAGCTAAAAATAAATAAACACACAAGCAAATAAAGGGGGGTGGTGGGGGGGAAGAAGACAGAATAACCAAAAAAATTCCTTGTGCTATTTTAGTCAAGTGAACAGATACGATGTGGGGGTGGGCTGTGGGGGGAGGAGGTGGAGAGGAACGGGTAAAGGGGCATGAATATCAAGTTCAATATATTTTGTGAAGTAAAATAAGAAATAAAATAATAATAAGAAAATAATAAAATAAAGAAAAAGAAAAAATATGCTATCTTTATCAGATCTATAGACTCTTTCTGATTTCTTATGCTGGTTATAAGTTAGGCTTGAACTTTCTCCACCTCTGTCTCCCGATTTGATAAATATTCAATTAGTTTTATTCTGCTTATTCTGTGGATTGATTATGTTATTCATGACATGTAACATTTTGGCACCTTTACTGTATCAAAGGTAGATGGCAGGTAGGTAGGTATCGATTTCTTTTTAATTCATCTTCCTTTTTGATTTCATGGCTCTAATATTTGGGATTCTATTTTGCTTGCCCAATTATGTCATTTTCCCACAGTAGGCTAAGAAGCAATATGCTAAGACACTTCTTGCCACTGTGAACAGCACCGACACTGTTTCTAGACTGGTGAAATACATATTGGCAGCAGGTACCTTTTGTGCCCATGTCACTTTCTCTCAGCCTGCCTCTGACTTGAGCTACGAACTATGGGGGGAAGTTTCTATGTATAATACCACAGTCTGACCTCAAGTACCTATCAGGTCTCTATCCTTTTATATTTTTTGTTTTTTGAAAGCATAGGACCATTCAGCCAGGAGTAGGGCAATGTGGAATTGTGGAGTTAACACCTTTGGGAGATAACCCTCAACTAGTGGAGGACAGGAATTGATGGATATGCCAGAGTCCCCTGTTAAAGGGACAGTTCTAAGTTCCTGGTTGCTTAGAGGGTCCCCAGCCATATGGAGATCCAGTTGTCCACAACACTAAGTAGCTTCATAACACAAATTCTATTGGCTTTCTCTTTTTCCCTGTCTCACTCTCTGCTCCCTCACTCCTGCTCCTGGGTATCACCTTCCAAATAAACCATTTCCATCCAAGTTCTCATCTTTGTTCTGCTTCATGAAGAAACTGAATGTCACCATTTCTAAAAAGAATTATGTACTTAAAAAAAATCAAGGTTGAGTGACAGAGTGATTAAAGAACTTATATTAGGCTCCTCAGTAGAAAGCTGAGATGAGCAAATCTGGGCCCCCTGTATGTGAATGGATTATAATCAAAATGTTCATTTATAAGTCAGTTTTTTAAAACCTGAAATGTATTTCCTAATGTAAATAACATCACAAATTATGGCTAACTTCCATCTTAACAGAAATGAATCAAGCTTCTAAATAACTTAAAAAGTTAAGTAGAAAGTGTAATTTATCCTGGGCTATGGAATCACATTGTATTAATTTGCTAGGGCTGCTGTGACAAAATACCACACACTGGGTGGCTTAAAGAGAAATTTATTTTCTCACAGTTCTGGAGACCAGAAGTCTGAGACCAAGTTATCAGTAGGGTTAATGTCTTCTAAGGCCCTTCTGCTTGGCTTATAGATGGATGTCTTCTCTCCCTGTCATCATATCATCTTTCCTCTGTGTGTGTTTGTGTCCTAATCTTCTCTTCTTATAAGGACATCAGTCATAATGGATTAAGTACCACCCTAATAGCTCGTTTTAACTTAATTACCTCTTTAAAGACCATATCTCCAAATATATTCACATTCTAAGTTACTGGAGTTAGCATTTCAACAAATAAATTTGTGGGGAACACAATTCAGCACATGACACATTTATTTTTAAATTTTTAGTTAAAAGTATTTGATACTTATAAACAAATAATAAAATAAACAGTGAAAACAAAAGAAATTCAAGTTAAGTATTAGAACATTGTAAATATCTTTGCAATCATCTGTGTTCTTTCCTCTACTAGCTCCCTTCTTCCCTCCTAGAAGTAAACACTATTCTAAATTTCATTTATCAATTACTTGCTTTTTAAAATAGATTAATCATACAGGAATGCATACTTAAGCAATGCATTACATTTTTAGCTATATAAAAAATACCATTTTGGGTATAATTTTACCCAACTTGCTTCTCCCTCTCAATAATATGTGCCTAAGGTTTGTCCACACTGAAGCAACTAGGCATACTTCATTCATTTTACTATTGCTTATTATTCCATTAGGTGATTATTCACATTGATACCTATTCATTCTCCTGTTGATAGAATTTAGCTTCTTTCCAGGTTTTTGCTGTTATTTACTGTGTTGCTCTTGTGGTAGATATATCTCTTTCATATATGTAAGAGATGCTTTATACCCAGGTCTGGAATTGCTGGGTTGTAGAAAATGTGATTATTCACAAATTCACAATTCACAAATTGTTTTCCAATGTGCTAGTGCCAATTTATGTTCTCATCAACAGTGTCTATGATTCCTTAATGATTTGCATTGTAGCCAATACATGGTATTGTCAGGTTTATAAATTTATGCCAAAGTGATATGTGCCAAATGATATCAAATTATGTTTCTAATTTACATTTTCCTGACAACTAATAATTGCTAATGAGACTCTTTTCTTATGTTTATGAGCCATTCATGTTTCTCATCTATAAAATACTCGGGTTTTTTTTTTTCTTTTTCTTTTCTGGCCTATTTTCCTGCTGAGTCTTTTGCCTTCCTTTTTTTTTTTTTTTTTTTTTTTTTTTTTTTGGCCTTTTTTCCTGCTGGGTTTTTTGCCTTCCTTTTTTTTTTTTTTTTTTTTTGTTTTTGATGAGTTTTTTCTGTACCTATATATTAATCCTTTTTATTGCCTACACTTGTTGCAAATATCTTCTCACAGTTTGTAATACCTTTTTACTTTGTCTTTTGATAAGCAGAAATTCTTAATTTTAATATAATTGAGCTTAGCAGTCTTTTTTATGATTTTTTTGTGTGTATTGTTTATAAAATTTTTCCACTATGGTTTATCCTTCATATTTATATTTTTGTTCTTTTAATAATGGACTTTTGGGTATGATATGAGGTAAGGACTTAATTCCATTTTTCTTTCATGTGGATAATCAATTATCCTGTCAAAGTTAAAGTGAAGACACCACTGGGCTTTTGTATCTATTGTTAAATATTACAATTACAACTAAAACTTTAGAAAAAAGAAGAAGTATATGAACAGGCTGGTGAATGCAGTAAGACCCCCTCAGGATGGTTGCTGTTCTTTTCTTTTAAGGAAAACAAGGTCTTGGCATTCTCATAAAATAAATAAATAAATAAATAAATAAAGAGGGGAAAGAGTGATTTCCACTGCAGAGACAAGGACCTTTCAATGCTATATTGAAAGGGAGAGGTTAGAAGAAAAGACCAAATGAAAGTAAAGTGGTGCCCAGTTAGGGTGTACATGAGATTTATCCCGAATTGGAATCATTTATAATGTGTGATTCGCAAGCATGAATATGAAATTAAAAACCATCTGACCTTTAGTATCTATATGCTTATGTGAACTGCTAGCACGTGATGCAAGGGAATGCATTTTGAAAATGTTATTCTTTATACCTGTTCCAAGAAGAAAGGTTAAGCCTAAAGATAATTTCGTCTATGGCATTCCTAGCATGAGTGGATTCCTCTTTTAAAGCTTATCAGTTTGCTTCAGGGTGGAAAACATAAGCAATCAATTATTTCTGTCTTGAAAAACAAGTTGAACTTTCTCTCCTCCAGTTAGCATGAATAGTTTTTGTTTGGCTACTGACAGATAATAGTTTGAGGACAGCATACAAGAGTAGCCAAAAAATGCACATGTTTAGCTTCAGTAGAGTTCTTTTATAGTTGATAAAATGATACAAAACACAAGCTATGATCCATGTGTCTATGACTTGAGGTTCTATAATTTTATTTTCCCTTGTGGAAAAAAAAAGACAATAGCTATAATAATTTGTCTTGGACATGGAATTTTCATTCTTTCACAAAGATGTTCTATTTAGTAGGTGCGTTACAGTACTTAACTGCCAGGAAATTATTTCTCAGACTATCTTCAAAAGCAACTTTTCTTTTATAGATGTGCATCAGTAGCTAAGAACTCCGAAGGAAAGTTCTCCCTTTCTTCTTTATAACATAATAATTTTACAATGGCTATTGAGCCATCAACGTTACAGTACTTAGCTGCCAGGGAATTATTTCTCAGACTATCTTCAAAAGCAACTTTTCTTTTATAGATGTGCATCAGTAGCTAAGAACTCCAAAGGAAAGTTCTCCCTTTCTTCTTTATAACATAATAATTTTACAATGGCTATTGAGCCATCAACTTCGTAATTTTATAAAGTTGTGCTCAAATTGGCTCCTTATTTTTTGCATCCCTAAAACTTGACTGTCTTAATATTGCTATACTGGAAGATAGACCCAAAGCACAAAGTGATAAGAGATATTTTCATGTGAAAGTTAAGAACAGAATGGAGGAAAAGGGAATGTTACTGGTTAGAATTTATTTTTAAATAAAAATTATAATAGGCATTAAATAAATATTTAAATTAGTTTTATAATCCTACTTTCAAAATGCATTTTTTCTCATCAATTAAAATATTTCTCCACCTTTATTGAAGTGTAATTTATATGCAATAAATATATTCACTTTAAATGAGCAGTTTGATGAGTTTTGACAAATATATCCACCCATGTAACCACTACAGTGAAGATATATTTTAACATCCCAAAAGATTCCCTTATGCTCTTTCCTGTCAGTCCTTGTCCTGCTTTCTGGCCCCAGGTGACCAGTGACCTTTCTGTCACTACAAGTTACATTCACCTTTTTTAGCATTTCATATAAATGAGTCAAAAAGTACATAGTCTTTTGTATCTAAAGTATTTCACTCAGCATAATGTTTTAAATATTTATTCAGGTTGTTGAATATATCAGAAGTGTATTTTCTTCCTTTTTTTTTCTTGCTAAGTAATATTCCATTGTATAGATATCATAATTTGTTCATTTACCTGCTGATCTACAGTGAGTTGTTCTGGTTTGGGGCTATTATGAATAATTCTCCTATGAAATTTTATGAATAAGTCTTTGTGTGAACCTGTTTTTGGGTAAATACATAAGAGTGGAATTGCCAAGCCTGGTGGTAGATACTATGTATGTTTTATGTTTAACTTTATAAGAAGATGCCAAACCTTTCCCACAGTGATTGTACCAATGTACATTCCCATCAGCAATGTACAGGAATTCCAGTTACTCTATATACTTGCTTACACTTATTATTACCAATTTTTAAATACTTTACCCATTCTAATAGGTTTGTGGTTGTATGTCATTGTGGTTTAAATTTGCATTTCACTAATAACTAAGATATTGAACAAATTTCTATTTTCTTATTTGCCATGTTTTGTGAAATTTTTGTTAAATCCTTGCATAGTTTGTTGAACTGCCGTGTTCTCATCATTAAGTTCTAAATTTTTTTTTTATATATTCTGGATCTGGTCCTTAGTAGGATATGCTTATTACAATATTTTCGCTCAGTTTGTGGTTAGCATTTTCTTTTTTAAGGGTGTCTCTCAGAGAGCAAAAGTTTTAAATTTTGGTGATTTTTTCATTTTTTTCTTTTATGGCTCGTACTTTCTTTGTCATATCTAAGAAATTTTTATTGATCTCAACATTGCAAAGATTTTCTCCTATATTTTCTTCCAGAAGTTTCATAATTTTAGAATTTATGGTTAGTTCTGTCAAAAGATAAATTTCAACAAATTGAGTTTAAAGATCTAATTGGCTCTTATTAGGGATTCATGAATTGGATAACATGGCATCTAAAGAACAGATAAGTGCTCCTCTGAGCTGAGCAGAGGGTGTTGGCTTTATAGGCAGAAAAGGGCCAAAGAAAGCAGAAATAAGGAGAAAAAAGTGGATCGTTATTTCAAAATTACTTTCCCTACAGGGTTAAAACAGAGGGGACTTTGTTATTCCAGATCATGTAAATTGGTTAACCAATTAAAAGCAACCCTTTTAATTAGTTGCTGTAAATCTCCTGTTTTTTTTGAAAACTGGTGGTTTAAAAGTTTGATTACCTGGCACCTGGCATGAGTGACTCCATCCTGGTTTGGTCTATTCTGTCAGGGCCTAGTGGGGGAGCTCACTTCCCATGCATTTTGTTGAATAGTTCTGTGTTCATTTCCAATTAACTGTGGTCTATGGCATGAGACAAGGGTAAAGTTTCATTTTTTCTTCATTATCTGGTTATCTGTTTCAATACTATTTGGAAAAGTCTATCTTTTACTCATTGAATTACTATCATGGCTTGTTGTAAGTTACTTGAGGATACGTGTGTGGGTCAATTTCTGGAATCAAATATTCTGCTCCATTGATCTGTCTGCCTAACCTTATCCCAAATACCACACTGTTTTGATTACTGTGATTTTATAATAGGTTTTAAATCAAGGGGTATAAGTTCTTCAGCATTGTTTTTAAAAATTCTTTGGCTATTTTTGTTTTTTTGCATCTTTATATAAATTTTATAGCTAGTCAATTTTTAGCAAAAAGCCAGTAAGTGAAAAATAAAAACAAAGACTTTAAAATTAAAATTAATAATGCATTTTATTAACACTGATACATAAAACTATTATTGTTTCAACCTGTAATCAATATGAAAATGTTGATGTGATATTTTGTATTCTTTTTTGGTACTAAGTCATCATAATCTATTGTGTTTTACACTTACATAGCACATCTTCATTCAGTCTAGCCACAAATACCATATTGGACAAAGTAACTATATATCAGTTTGGATAAAATTAAAACATTAATGGCATTTAGTATCCTATCCACAAAAAGAGAATATTTTCATTTTTAATGTCTAATTTATGTCTCATTTATTTTCTCTCAAAAGTTTTTGGTATACAAATACCACACATACTTTATTAAATTTATTCCTGTTTAATGTTTTCGCAGGTTCTTGTTCATAGTATTGTTTTTTTCAAATTTTAATTTTTAATTTTTTATTGTTAGTTATAGAAATATAATTGATTAGCTCAGTTGGTTAGAGTGTAATGTTATAACACCAAAAATTTAAAAAAGAAAGAAAAATGCAATTGTATTTTACATATTGACCTGGTATTCTGCAACTTATTAAACTTATTTGTTTAGTTCTGGTACATTATTTTGTCAGTCCCTTGGAACTTTCAACCTAAATGAACATGTCATTTGCAAATAAAGGCAGTTTTACTTTTCATTTGAAATCAATATGTCTTTTATTTCTTTTTCTTGCTTTATTGTACTGGTTAGAACCTCCAGTACAACATTAAATAGAAGAGATGTGAACAGAAATTCTTATCTTGCTCCTGTTCTTAAGGAAACAACATTCAGTCTTTCACTATTAAGGATGAAGTTATCTGTTAAGATCTTTGAAGCTGTCCCTTACCAGGCTGAGAATTTTTTTATATTCCTAGATTTCTGAGACTATTTTTTTCTTTTACCATGAAATGGTGTTGAATTTTATCAAATACTTTTTATGCATTTATTGATATAATCATGATTTTTTTCATTTTGTTATTTCAGTATGGCAAATTATGTTGATTGATTCTCTAATGTTAACCAACCATGTGTTCCTAGGATACAATCAACTTGGTAATGGTATATAATTTTTATATATATATATTTACTGAATTACTTTAATTACTATTTCATTTAGGTTTTTTGGGAGAAGGGTACTATTTTTGTGGAAAACGTTGGTGTGCCATTCCCCCCGCCTCCTACCCCTGGAATGTCTTTGTCCTATTTTGGTTTGAGTTACTGTGTTCCCTCCTTTTCTATTTTCTTAAAGAGTTCGTGTAGAATCAATGTTATTTTTTCTTAAATTTTTGATAGAGTTCAACAGCTGAGCAATCTGGATCTGGAGATTATTTTATTTTTGTGGGGAAGTTTTTAAATACTATTTAGACTCTTTAATAGATAAAGAACTATTATGGTTATTTATTTCTTCATGAGGAAATTTTGGAAATATATGTCTTTTAAGGAACTTATAATATCTAGGTTCTTGAAATTACTGGAATAAATTTATTCACAACATTCAATCATTATTATTATTATAATGTTTGTAGGATCCATAATAATGTTGTCTCTCTTTGTTGATATTGATAATTTGTGCTTTTCTTTTTTTCTACTCATTCTAGCCAGAGATTTAGTAATTTTATTGGCCTTCTCAAAGAATCAGCTTTTGATTTTAATGATTTTATCTATTATTTACGGCTTTTTATTTCACTTCATTTGCATTCTTAACTTTATTATCTTTCTCTTTCCAGTTATTTTGGTTTTAATTTGCTCTTTTTTTTGTTGCTTCTTTAGATTGGCGCTTGGACCACCGAATTTAGATCTTTCTTTTTTTTCTAACATAGGCATTCAAATCTATAAATTTACCTTTGAGCACTGCTTCAGCTCTATCTCATATATATATATATATATATATAAATTAATTTATAATAATTATTATTTACATTCTAATATTTTGCAGAGCAGTTGGGGTAAAGGGGGAGAGGGGAAAGTGGAGGGAGATTGGGTGGGAGAAGGAGGAAGGAGGGAGGGTGGGGCATGGTGAAGACCCATGGCACCCCTCTCATTCCAGCATCCCGGGGGGCTTCTGGTAGGAGCCTGGTAGTCATCACTGGGCTGGATGCAGTCATTGGGGGGGGGGTGTGGTCGAGGCCCTTAGCCCCCACCACCCTGACTCAGGAACCCTGGGTGCTTCTGGTGGTGGCTTGGTGGTCATTGCTAGGCTGGATGCAGATGTCAGGGATTCGTGGCTGAGACCCTTGGCCCTCTCCCAAGCCTGGCTTGGGAGCCTGCGGGCTACTGGTCCTTCTAGGTTTTATAGGTGTTCTTTGGTGGTGTTAGACCTTTACTGGTTAATATCAGAAGTTTGTCTCTGATCTGTGGGTTTTTTGTTTTTTCTTTCAGTTCTGTGTTGTATTATTCACTGT
>NW_007742438.1:12628-14826 GCF_000696425.1 Galeopterus variegatus
GCTCATTGCTGTGCATTCCCTGAGGAAGGCTTTTTGTACAGCTCAGGTTTTAATGGTTGACATTGTCTGTACTTCCAGGTCTTGTGAGGTCTGGTACACCAGGGTTGTATGGAAACTCTGGTCTGGTTCTGAGTCTTTTCAGCAAACTGCATGCCCTGCCATCCTATATTCCTGGCCAGTCTCCACTGAGTGGTCCTGTACTGATTGGAGGGCAGGTCAGCTGTCCAGGCTGTGCCCCAATGTTCCCCTGGTGGGCCCATCACCCCCACCCCCAGCACTCCCAACACTTCCCAGGGGATGGGCCATGCACCGGTCCCTTGTGATGATTCACTGGCCTCTGAGTGGCTCCTTTTTTCAGTTGTCTGTGGCCTTTCCCTCCTATGTGGGTCCATGGGAACCCTGTGGTTACCTGGGAGCCACCAAGGCCCTCTTTTACCCTGCAGTCTCCAAGCAGCTTCATGCAAAGGGCACAGCAGTGGCTTTTGCCTGCTTTTGCTCCGTGTGCTCACCAGGGCCAGCCTTGAAGTGGTTGGGGCTCGAAATGTTCAGAGAGGTCCTTTCTTTCTCTTATTGTGGCTTCTGCCACCTTCATGAACTCTGTTGGTCTTTCCTCTTCCCCTGAGCTCTAGCAGCCCCAGCTTAGCAGTCGTTGCTTTTTAATAGTTGTAAATTGGTTCTATTTGTCCCATTTGTTCTTGGTTTATTTTCATTCCCCCCCCCCTTTCTTTTAAAATTAATTAAGTACTTCTTAGTTCTTTACTTATTTTCTACTATTGGCTTATTAACTATATTACTTCATTTTGTTTTTCAGTGGTTGTACTAGGGTTTATAATATCTAACTTTCATCTATCACTATCTATCTTCTGATCATATACCACTTTATCTGTAACATACAAGTCTTAAAACACTATACTTTTTCTCCCCTTCTGCTCTTGAGGTTATTTTTATTACTTCTAAATATGTCAATCCCCCTGTAATGCACTTTAAACGATCAATCATTCTTTAAGGAAGAAAAATTTTAAAAAGTCTTTTATATTTACCACATATTTAATATTTCTGATGCTCTCTGTTCTTGTGTGTAAGTCCGTATTTTCCATCTGGTGTCAGATCCTTCTGCTTCAAAAAATTTCATTAGTATTTCATTTTATACGAATCTTTTAATGACAGAATTTTCATCTTTATTTGCTTGAAAAGACTTTTTCTATTTGAAATAATTTTTTTCAGAGTACCTCACTTTAATGAGGTATAAGTATCAAACAAAAATCTGTACATACTTAATGTATACAACTTACTGAGTTTGTAGACAAGTATATACTCATAAAACCATTACCACAATCAGTGCCATGAACATATCCATCACCTCCAAAAGTTTCATCTCACTACCTTTATTTATTAGTATTATTAGTTTGTGATAACAGTACTTAACATAAGATCTACCATCTTAGCAAATTTTTAAGTATACAATACAGTGTTGTTAACTATTGGCACTGTGTTGTACAGTAAATCTACAGGACTTGCCGATTTTGCAAAACTGAAATTTTGTACCCTTTGACCAATATTCTCTTTGTTTCCCCTTCCCCCCATCACCTCACAATCACCATTTTACTCCTGCTTCTATGAGTTTTACTATTTTAGATCCTTTGTATAGTGGAATCATGTAGTACTTGTACTCTTGGGTCTAACTTACTTCACTTAGCATAATACCCTCTAGGTTAATCCATGTTGTCACAAATGGCAGGATTCTCTTTTTAAAGGCTGAATAATATTCTATGGTTTGTATATACTGCATTTTTCATTGATGGACATTTAGATTCCTTCCTGTCTTGGCTGTTGTGAACAATGCTGCAATGAACATGGGAGTGCGTATATCTCTTCTAGGTCCTGACTTTAATTTCTTTCAATATATATTCTCAAAAATGGGATTGCTGGATCATCTGGCAGTTCTATTTTTATTTTTTTCAGGAACCTCCATACTGTTTTCCATAAAGACCATACTAATTAACAGTTTGACCAAAAATGTATAATATGTTTTCTCCACATTCTTGCCAGCACTTGTTATCTTTATTTTTCTTTCTGTTAATAGCAATTCTAACTTGTGTGAGGTGTTATCTTACTGTGGTTTTAATTTGCATTTCTCTAATGATTACTGATGCTGAAAACCTTTTCATACACCTATTGACCATTTATTTGTATTTCTT
>NW_007742438.1:15213-17529 GCF_000696425.1 Galeopterus variegatus
CCGGTCTCCACATGGGATCCGAACCCTCGGCGGGAGCACCGCTGCACTCCCAAGCGGCGCAATCTCCAGTGCGCCACCAGGCCGGCCCTTTTTTTCCATTCTGAAGGTTGTCTTTTTATCCTGTTCATTGTTTCCTTTGCCATGCAGAAGCTTTTTTGTTTGGTGAAATCCCGCTTGTCTATTTTTGCTTTTGTTACTTGTGCTTTTAATGTTATATCCAAGAAGTCATTGCCAAGGCCAATGTCAAAAAGCTTTATCCCTATGTTTTCCTCTATGTTTTAGAGTTTTAGGTTTTATGTTTAATAAGCCTTTAACCCATTTTCTGTGTATAATGTTTAAGATAAGGTACAACTTCATCTTTTTGCATGTGGATATTTAGTTTTCTAAATATCATTTATTGAAGAGACTTTCATTTTTCCATTGTATATTATTATTAGCACCCTAGTCAAAGATCGGTTAACCATATAGAAGAAAGGCTTTATTTCTAGCTCTCTATTCTGTTCCATTTGTCTATATGTCTTTTTTAAAAATGCTAATACCATAGCATTTTGATTATGGTAGCTTTAAAGTATATTTTGAAATCAGTGTGTATTATGCCTCTAGATTTGTTCTTCTTACTCAAAATTGCTCTGGGACTTTTGTGTTTACATGTGAATTTTAAGATTTTTTTTTCTATTTCTGTAAAAAATGCCATTTGGACTTAGATAAAGATTGCATCAAATATAAAGATTACTTTGGGTTGTATAAACATTTTAACTACATTAAGTCTTCCAATTTATGAACACTGCATGTCTTTCCATTTAACTGTGTCTTGTTTAATTTCTTTCATCAGCATTTTATTGTTTTCAGTGTACAGGTCTTTCACCTCCTTAATTAAATTTATTCATAGGTATTTTATTTTTTATGCTATTGTAAATGGCATTGTTTTCTTAATTTCCTATTTAGATAATTCTTTGTTAGTGTACAGAAATGTAATTGAGTTTTAAATATTAATTTTGTATCCTGAAACTTTGCTTAATTTATTTATTAGTTCTAACAGGTTTTTTTGGTGGAGTCTTTAGGGTTTTCTCTGGAAAAGATCATGTGATCATGTTATCTGCAAATAGCAACAGTTTTACATCTTTTTCAATTTGGATGCCTTTTATTTCTCTCTCTTGCCTGATTGCTCTGTCTAGGACTTCTAGTACTATGTTCAATAGAAGTGGTGATAGTGAGAATCCTTGTCTCATTGTCTAATGCAGAAGAAAAGCTTTCAACTTCTCACCATTGAATGTGATGTTAGTTGTGGGTTTATCATATATAGTCTTTATTGTGTTGAGGTAGACTCCTTCTATATCTAATTTATTGAGAATTTTTATCATGAAAGGATGTTGCATTTTGTCAAATGCTTTTTCTGTGTCTATCAAAAAGATCATGTGTCTTTTGTTCTTCATTCTGTTAATGCAGTGTATCACATTTATAGATTTGCATACATTGAACCATCCTTGCATCCCTGGGACAAATCCCTCTTGATCATGATGTATAAAATTTTAATGTGCTGTTTAATTTAGTTTGCTAATATTCTGATGACTATGTTTGTGTCTATGTTCATCAGGGATATGGGCCTATAGTGTTCTTTTCTTGTGGTGTCTTTATCTAACTTTGGTATCAGGGTAATGCTGGCCTCATAAAATGAGTTTGGAAGTGCTCTCCTATTTTCTTGGAAGCATTTAAGATGCATTGCTATTAATTTTCCTTTAAATGTTTGATAGAACTCATCTGAGCTTTTCTTTGTTTGGGGATTTTTGATTATTAATTCAACATCCTTATTTGTTATTTGTCTCTTCAGGCTTTCTACTACTTTTTGATTCAGTCTTGGCAGGTTGTATATTTCTAGGAAGTTATCCATTTCTTCTAGGTTTTACAATTTGTTGGCTATAATTGTCCATAATAGTTCCTTATGATCTTTTAAATTTAATTTCTGTAGTATCAATTGTAATGTTGCCTCTTTAATTACTGGTTTTATTTATTTGAATCTTCTCTCTCTCTCTCTCTCCCCCCCGCCCACTCTCTTTATCTTAGAAATCTAGCTAAAGGTTTGTCAATTAGGTTCATCTTTCCTAGTTTTGTTGATTTTTCTATTGTTTTTCTATCCTTAATTTATTTCTGCTTTAATATTTATTTTCTTTTTTCAGCTGCCTTTGGTTTTAGTTTTTTTATATTCCGATTTCCTTGAGGTTTAAGTTAATTTGTTTATCTGAGATCTTTCTTCTTTTTTTTAATGTAGGCATTTATTGCTATAAATTTCCTAGTACTACTTTTGCTGCATTCCATTAA
>NW_007742438.1:18850-20638 GCF_000696425.1 Galeopterus variegatus
CACCGAGGGTTGCGATCCCATTACCGGTCAGTAAAAAAGACAAAAAGGAAAAAAAAAATTTGTTGACTTGTTTTGTAAGCTAGCATGTTATCTATCTTGGAGAATGTTTCATGTGTACCTGAAAAAATTAGTATTTTGCTGCTTTTCAATAGAATTTGCTGTATATATCTGTTAGATATATTTGGTCTATAGTGTGTTTCAGGGTTACTGCTTCCCTGATAATTTGTTTCTCTGGGTGACCTATCCATGTGGAAAGCAGTGCACTGAAGTGCACACTATTATTGTGTTTCTTTTTATATCTCCCTTTGGATCTGTCAGTTGCATTATATATCATGTGCTTGGATGTTAGGTGCATATGGATTTCTAATTGTTATATCTTTTTGCTGAATTGACTCTTTTATCATTGTATAATGATTTTCTTTGTTTCTTGTGACAGTTTCTGACTTACAGTCTATTTTCTTTGATAATAAGAATAGCCATCCTGCTCTCTGTTTACCATTTGTACATAATATTTTTTTATCCCTTCACTTTTGTTNAGCCATCCTGCTCTCTGTTTACCATTTGTACATAATATTTTTTTATCCCTTCACTTTTGTTGTATGTGTGTTCTTAAATCTAAAATGAGCCTCATAAGACAGCATATAGTTGTAGCTTATTTTGTGTTGTCTTTTGATTGGTAAGAAAACTCATTTATGTTCAAATTAATTACTGGTAGGTAAGGACTTACCATTGCTGGCTTTGTGTCTGTTTTATAGTTTTTTTTTCCCTCTTGTTGATTTCTCCCTTACTGTCTTTGTGATTTGATGATTTTTGTAATAACTGTCTTTGTGATTTGATGATTTTTGTAATAATGTAATTTGATTCTTTTCTCTTTACCTTTTTTGTTTCTATTATAGGTATTTTTCCTTTGAGTCTACCTTGAAGTTTTCTTAAAACATCTTATAATAATAAAAGTTAAGCTGAAACCAACTTAACTTCAATTGCATACAAAAACTCTATACTTCTACTACTCTTATTTTACTAATGTCTAAATTTACTTATTTTTATATTGTTTATAAGAACACATTTTTTTGTGGCTGTAATTATTCTTAATACTTTTGTCTTTCAACTTTTCTCTTTTGGTTTAAAGTGACTTATGCACCACTATTACAGTATTACATAATTCTATATTTGTCTATATAGTTAACTTTACCATCGAGCTTTATAATTTTGAATGCTTTTGTGTTGCTGTTTAACATCCTTTCGTTTTAAATAGAAAAATTTCCTTCAGCACTTCTTATAAGAAAAGTCTAGTGGTGACAAACTCACTCAGTTCTTGTTTGACTGGGAAAGTCTGTATTTCTCCTTATTTTTAAAGGACAGTTTTGCTACGTATAGCATTCTTTGTTGTTGGATTTTTTTTTTTTTTCTTTCAGATCTTTGAATATGTCATCCCACTCTTTCTGGGCCTGCAAGGATTCTGCTGACAAATAAGCTGTGGCCTAATGAAGTTTCCATTTTATGTGACAAGTCACTTTTCTCTTGCATCCAAAATTCTGTCTTTGACTTAGGACATTGAGTTATAAAATATCTTGGTATAGAGCATTATAAGTGCAATCTATTTGTGGTCCTTTTGGCTTCATAATCTCAATATCCATTATCTCCCCAGGTTGGGAAAGTTATCACACATTATTTCTTTAAATGAACTTTTTGCTCTTTTCTCTTTTTCTACCCCTAGGACTCCTATAATGAGTATATTGGGTGACTTGGTGTTCCATGAGTCCTGCGGGCTTTCTTCACTCTTTCATT
>NW_007742438.1:21388-21707 GCF_000696425.1 Galeopterus variegatus
ATTCTGTCTTTGACTTAGGACATTGAGTTATAAAATATCTTGGTATAGAGCATTATAAGTGTAATCTATTTGTCGTCCTTTTGGCTTCATAATCTCAATATCCATTATCTCCCCAGGTTGGGAAAGTTTTCACACATTATTTCTTTAAATGAACTTTTTGCTCTTTTCTCTTTTTCTACCCCTAGGACTCCTATAATGAGTATATTGGGTGACTTGGTGTTCCATGAGTCCTGCGGGCTTTCTTCACTCTTTCATTCTTTATTTTTTATTTTTTCATCTCTAACTAGATAATTTCAAATGACTTGTCTTTGCATTTACT
>NW_007742439.1:0-731 GCF_000696425.1 Galeopterus variegatus
ACCATATCCTATATAGAAGAAAAATACATTTTCATTTGATTGAAAATATCACCTCAATGTTTCTTCCTTATTTAAACCAGTTATGACATTAACCTGGAAGGAATATTGTTATGGACTGAATTATGCCCTTCCAAAATTTATATTTTGAAGCCCTAACTCCCATTGTGATAATATTTGGAGATAGAGCCTTTGAAGAGATAAAAATCAAATGAGGTCATAAAGGAAAGATCCTAATCTGATATAACGAGTGTCCTTATAAGAAGAAGAGACACCAAGGATGTGTGGGCACAGAGAAAAGGCCATGTGAAGACAGTAAGAAGACAGCAGTCTGCAAGCCAAGGAGGCCTCAGGAGAAAC
The DNA here is from genome assembly GCF_000696425.1 of Galeopterus variegatus. Taxonomy (NCBI): domain Eukaryota; kingdom Metazoa; phylum Chordata; class Mammalia; order Dermoptera; family Cynocephalidae; genus Galeopterus; species Galeopterus variegatus. The sequence goes on from NW_007742439.1 coordinate 358, forward strand.
CAACTCTGCTGGCACCTTGATCTTGAACTCCCAGCCTCCAGGATTGTGAGAAATAAATTTCTGTTATTTAAACTATCCAGCCTGTGGTGTTTTGTTATGGCAGACCTAGCAGGCTAATACACTTTTAAAAGTACTGTACTTTTTGTTTGTGTAAATTTCATAAGTAGTCCTTTTAAAATGATCTTAAACACTCAACTTTCAAGCTTTCATGCTCACCTTAGGGTTCTCTACTGTTATTTTAGGTATTATTAATAAAAATGAAATAGATACACTGTGGAGGTATCATATATAGAGCAAAAAATTCCAAAGAAAAAGACGGAGTGTTAGAGGAAAGGGACTACTTAGATGTCTCTCACGTATGAAATAGAAAAAAA
>NW_007742439.1:2592-3109 GCF_000696425.1 Galeopterus variegatus
CCCGACATTAACTTTGTTCGCATATTGGAAATCCATCTAGTTAGAATGAATTTTTAGTAGTTAAATTCACCTTCTTCCCTGAGAGGTTGTTTGTTGGGTTCATGGAAAATCACATTATGAGAAAAAAACTCTGCACCACAGTAAAAAAGAGAATGCAAAGTTTCAGGTGATACCTTGTGCTTTATGCACAAATACAGATTAAATTCGCAAACTTGGGAGACAGTGTATTAATTATCTCGATTGGAATAATTAAGTAGTATGAGTAGCCTGAGCTCATATACCAAAAATCTTGGAAAAATGCATATACAAACGCAGTTGGAAAATAGTACCCACTTAAACAGAAACTCAAATCAAAGGAAATAAATAGAAAGAAACGTCTTGTTTATGTGTGTCATGTCCCAAATAGCAGAAGTCAGGTTATTTTCAATAATACAGAGTATAGTGCTGCATGTCCTTTTAGAAAATTATGTGGGTTAAAAATATATATTTTTGTGAATTTTGTTGTAAAATAAAAACA
>NW_007742439.1:4471-6256 GCF_000696425.1 Galeopterus variegatus
ATTTCATAATCCTTTTGAAAAGTTGTGCTAAACACACACACATATATATATATATATATATATATATATATATATATGTGGAGAGAGAGAGAGAGAGAGAGAAATATTCTTATAGAAAAACATTCTTATACAAAAATATTACATATAGGTATATATGTGTCTGTGTGTGTGTGTGTGTGTGTATATATATATATATATAAAAGAATGTTTGTATATCATTATTGATTTTATTTGTCCTAATCTGCAAGTAAGCCAATGCAAGTAAAGTTAAAATTTCCTCTACAATATCTAGGCATGTTAGGTTAAGAAATGTGATAACTAGTTGCAGTGCCAAGTGAAAGTGTTTTGAGTTTGGATATGTTGAGATTTCAAACATTATAACAAAATAATGTAACATTCAAATAATGCATATCAGAATTACAAAAATCATGCAAGAATATTTGAATGTTGAATTACTAAATCATGATTACTTCTTCTAGGGCCGGCCCGTGGCTCATTTGGGAGAGTGTGGTGCTGATAACACTAAGGCCACAGGTTTGGATCCCTATATAGTGATGGCCGGTTAGCTCACCTCGGAGAACGTGGTGCTGACAACACCAAGTCAAGGTTTAAGATCCCCTTACTGATCGTCTTTAAAAAAAAAAAAAAAAAAGAAAATGATTACTTCTTCTAGTAGTCCTACTTATAAAACTTACAATATTAAAATGTCAATCTTTTAAAAAATTACATACATTTTTATTTACAACTAATCTCCAGTTTATTATTTATCTGATTGGTTATAATAAAAAGTAATGCATCAATAATTAATTATAATAAAGGTGTTATAATTAAGACAATCAATTCAAAACAAATAAGGACATTTTGTTGTCATGTTTTATATTTTATGTCCCTTTATTTATTGAAATAATGCATAAAAATAGAAAAGTTTTGGGAAAAAATAAAACAAAAAGTAAAATGCTAGAATATAATACTATAAGTGATTAAAAGTAAAGGATAAGATAATAAACTTGGATATAAGAAATGAAAAATATTTAAAATCTTGGTATAAAACACAGGTTACTATGATTCATATATGGCTCTAATACAATTGAAAGTACAGTCATTTTGTGATTAAACTGATAAAAAAGTCATGTATTATTTATTATTTCATAGTGCAGAATCATTTCAATAAAGATAAAGAAATTACTTTGACAATTTGTTGCATAACCAGAATAATCCAAAATTTTAAATTGTAATTTTTATTGATTAACAAAATAAGTATCAATTTCTGGCATCAAGTAGACAAAACTGTAATTTAAATGCAATATTTAAGTGAGTTGAAAAACAGGCATACAATTATGAGAATTTTTATATTCAGATGTAAGTTGCTCTTTATTCTTTTCAATGCAAAGAGAAAAGGATTGATTGGGAAGAATGATTTTAAAATTTTCAGTATCCAGATGTCCCTTGTAAGCAGCAAGAATCAGGGAAGAGTTGTTACTTCACCTGGTTTTCTTGCCTGCACAAATTAATTGAGCTCATTCATTTCTCTTAAAATAAGCAACTTCCTGATAGAAAGTTAGATGCCACTAATATTCATTATGGGTTAATTTTCTATGAAGGTTTTGTTTATAAATTGTCTTCTTTGTCTCCCTTCCTCACACAATTTAAAAAAAAAAATTCTTTAGGACTTATATTACCTTTTTTTGGAAGTAAACAGAATAAAACATTATCAGCAACAACAGCAACAACATAAATACTGTAAGGTTATTAAATTTCTGTCTCTAATCCAAACTATTAGGGAAG
>NW_007742439.1:6291-6821 GCF_000696425.1 Galeopterus variegatus
CAACAACATAAATACTGTAAGGTTATTAAATTTCTGTCTCTAATCCAAACTATTAGGGAAGGATTGAGAAGTGTTATCTGACCGCTGTTCTTCTCCCACACTAATGTGCTAATGGAATGGATGGGTGTACGTCATGTTCCTCCATCCGTTCAGGCAAGCACTTGGAGAACTCTCTTTCAAGAACCCTCTGATAATACCACAAATGCTAGCTCAAAACTAGGGATATAGAAGAAAGGAAAATGATCCCAAGGAATGACTAATTTTGTTTTCCCAATATTACTGATGGAAGCTGAGGGAAATAGTACTGTTGCTTTATTTACTATGTCATAATTTGGTATAAGAAATACAATAGGGCTGTATTTCTTGAACTAGGTGAAATACAATGCAGCCGTATTGTATTTCTTGAACTAGGTGAAAATTCAATTGAAATAATGGTTAGTTTTTACTTTTTGCAGACTCTTCTTGTTATCAGAAAAACATAAAACCATTTGAGGGTCTGATTATACAATTTCATTTTACTGAATAGTTTC
>NW_007742439.1:8383-9427 GCF_000696425.1 Galeopterus variegatus
AGAAAATAACAGTACACCAATGCTGCAATGCTTTAATATTATAGCTTAAGCAAAAGAATTCCTCAGGCAAACCAGCCAAATACAATACTTTAGATATCACATTTTGGGATGAAGCCTAAACGTAATAAATTTTCATCAAGAAGGAATCTCTAATCATAGTATACAGTTATGAGAGGACAAAACTTGCAGATTTCTATCATGTATACTTTTAACGCATATTTTCTATCCCCAACAGTACAGCAGGTATTTTTGAATTAAAAATGTATTAAAATAGCAAATTTTAAAACTGTGGAAATTTGAACTTTGATGAAAACATATTAACTTCCATAGACAAATAGCTTGTATATTATGAAAAAAGGATATTTCATCTAACTGAAGAATTTGTATTCAACAATATAATTTTTACATTATGCATAATTTGTTGCATTTACATTGTAATTATTAACAATAATAATTGTAGCTTACACTGATTTTGTTATTTTTATGTCAGGTGCTATGCTAAGAGCTTTATATACACTTGCATTGACGTCAAATTCTTGTGAAGGTACATACAAGTGTATAGGTACAGATTTAGTGAGGATGTAGTTGGCATTCACACCCAGGTCTGTCTACCTTCAGAACCATTGTCTTCAACCACTACGCTACACTAAAGATAATTGAAATATGAAAGTAAGTAACAGAAATATGTTTTCTAGGGACGATATTATTTCACAATCAAACACAATAAGATAGGTTTTATAGAAAGTTCTACATACTCTGTGTCCAAATCCAGTTTCCCTGGAAACAAACTCAGAGAAAGAGATTTGCATACAAAAATTTTATGAGAGAGTAATCATAGCAACAATATCTATGACAGGGTGAAAGAAGCAGGATGGAACAAAGAGACATGTTGAACTCTGGTGCATTTACAAATAGGCCTCAGCCAACTCCCAGGGAATCTAGCAGCTGAAAGTACTTTCAGAATTGTCTCTACTGAGCCAAGGGGATCCAGCCCTTATAACTTCCTATTAGCTAGTCACTGGATTGTGGGTCTGCCCTCAAGGT
>NW_007742439.1:9949-15150 GCF_000696425.1 Galeopterus variegatus
TGCATACAAAAATTTTATGAGAGAGTAATCATAGCAACAATATCTATGACAGGGTGAAAGAAGCAGGATGGAACAAAGAGACATGTTGAACTCTGGTGCATTTACAAATAGGCCTCAGCCAACTCCCAGGGAATCTAGCAGCTGAAAGTACTTTCAGAATTGTCTCTACTGAGCCAAGGGGATCCAGCCCTTATAACTTCCTATTAGCTAGTCACTGGATTGTGGGTCTGCCCTCAAGGTAGCATGCTTGAGTAAGGCTGCTTTCTTCCACCAAGGACAATTTCCAGAGTAAAAAGAAGTTTTGAAGCCATGGCAACCAGCTCCTCCAGGAATGAGTGCCTCAGTCTTCAAGAGGGTATCTGGGAAGCACACAGCAGCACCTACTTATGTCTGCCAAAAGTAAATTCTGGAACACTTTTCCCTTCAAAGGTGTATTAGTCTGTTTCTGTTGCTTATAATATAATACCCCAAACTGCATAAGTTACAAATAAATGAAATTTATTTCTTACTATGTTGGAGGCAGGGAAGTCCAAAGTCTAGGGAACACATCTGGTGACGGCTTTTTTCTTAGTGGTGACTCTATAGCAATGCAGGATAGCACATGGCAGGAAAGAGCTGAACAAGAGAGCTAACTTTCTCATTTGCTCTCCTTATAAAGTCATCAGAACTACATCCATGACCAACCACTAAACCACCAACCCATTACTTTAGGAATGGATCAATCCATTTAATAGGACAGAGTCCTCACAATCTAATCACATCTTGAAGATCCCACCTTTCAGTTACCCTAATAAAGTTTCCACCTTCTTAACACCGTTATAGTAAGGATTGTTTCCAACACATGAAATTTTGGGGAACACATTTGATCCATAGCACAAGATATACCATAAAACTTAGTATATATGAAAACATCTCTCTAATTACATCTCCCAAAGGTATATTGCCAAAACAGGATAATGACGCTATTAAGGAAGCAATAAATTATGCTATTCAATGTATCTATTATTTTTTCTGTATATAGTTTGATGTTATAAGACTAAGGGTATCTAATGTTCATCCTGGAATTTTAGTATATGGAATTGTGTTCTTTTGTATAATTTTAAAAGTTTGTTTTCCTTGAATATGAAAACCTCTCTGAATCAGAAAAAAAATAGGCACTTTCTCTTATCTTCAGATCTGATAAACCAAATATTTAAATTTTATGAGGACATTTTTGTTTAATTAACTAATGTGGTCTTAGGTACAAATTTTTCAGTTTGTCATTGAAATTACTTAGATATACCAGAACATTGAAACATTTGTCAACAAGATGTCCTTATTGTATGAGGTCACACTCCAGAAGGTGCCTTATTAATTAAATACTTTCATTAATTTTTACGTTCATTGGGCTGGCCCGGTGGCACACTGCTACAGTGCGCCGCTTGAGAGCGTGGTGGCGCTCCCGCCGAGGGTTCGGATCCCACATATAGACCGGTTCCCGCTCACTGGCTGAGCGAGGTGTGGGTGCAGCACCGAGGGTTGCGATCCCGTTGTCGGTCCCGGTCCGGTACAGGCGCGACACTGAGGGTTGCGATCCGTTGCCGGACACGAAAAAGACAAAAAGGAAAAAAAAAAAATTTTGACATTCATAATAAGTGATGTTGACACTTCATGTTTCTCTAAAGCTGTTTTTATTTATTTATTTATTTTTAACCAGGATTAACAATTAATTGTATGGTTACAAATCAGTCACTAAAATTGTTATCTAAAGGTCAAGAATTTGAGTGAAAAGGTCAAGCCTTTTTCTGGGCAATATTTGCTCTAGCACTCCTGACCAGTACAGCTAAGGTTTTGTGAGGTTGGGCTTGCATCATTTGAACTTTCTCCACTGCCCAATCCTTCTTTCTCACCTTTTATAGGTATTGACCTCTAATAAATATCTCTCACCTCAAAGTTCTTGTCAGAATCAATTTCCAGAGAGTCCAAGGAGCAACGCCATTTATGTTAATGTGTACGTGTTTGTGTATACCTATACCTATTTGTGCAGATGTATAGTAAGATTGGTAGATACATAGATTGTTAAATAGATATAGATAGGTAGATACATAGGTAGGTAGGTAGATAGATAGATAGATAGATAGATAGATAGATAGATAGATAGATAGATAAACAGTAGTTATAGTTGAGCAAAATAAGGGGATGTGGATGGCAAAATACTTAGATGGTCCTCAAAATTCCTTTCCTTGGCATAGATGCCCTGTGTAATGCCCTCCTCTTGGGTGTGGCAGACATGTACATACGATATGATATCACTCCCAACTTTATGTCCCAAATCACTTAGGTGAGTTAAGCAATACTATGGGCCTTACCTAATCAAGTAATTCTTAAAATGGGCAAGGTCCATCCTGAAGGAATATTTGAATAATAAGAAATTCTGGTGCGAGGCCTGAAGATATGAAGTGTTATGAAAGGGCCTATGAAGGGGGCCATGTGACAATGACTTGAGAGAGGTTCTAGGAACAGAGAGTAGTACCCACTCAATAGCTGACAAGATAAGAGTGACATCAGGCCTACAGCCTCAAGGAAATAAATTCTGCCAGCAACCTGAAGAAGGTGGAACAGATCTTTCCCTAGTTGAGGCTCCAGGTTAGAACTCAACCAACTGATACCTTAATTTTAGCCTGTGAGAGTGTTTGTAATTCCTTATGAGATGGTTGTTCAGTCAATTGTGACCACAAGAGGAAACAGAGAAGAGGTTCAGGAAAGAACAAAGTTTACTATACTCACAGGTCCTAAAGACAGAAGGCAAGACACGCTATGCAGGGTTACATGGGAAAGACACCAGGGTGGTCAGGAGGAGGAAGGCAAAACTAGAGGAAAGGTTAGGCCACTGTATTGGAGTTTTCAAGACAAAGGTAAGAAACAAGATGAACAGTTTAAGATTAGCTAGTTTGAATAATTTTGTCTGGTACTGGGCCTGGGGTGATTAAGGCAGAGGAATATTGTCTTCTGGGGGTATATAGGCAAGATAAGGAAAATATGGCTTTGGATTGGTTAGTTTGCTTATCAAAGACATGGTCTGCCTGGGCCCTTTGTTATCTTTAACAATTGGCCAGACTTGGGAGGGGCAGTTTCTCTTCAGCCAAAAAAGGTTTTTTTAAGAAGTTAAAGTATCATAATATACAGAAAATTTAAAAATATTTATGATATGGAAGTCCCGAGCAGAGGACTCAATTAAAATATGCCAGATTCCTGACCCATGGAAACTATTAGATATTTATGTTTTATTTTAATCTACTTAATATCTGGTACTGTGTTACACAGGATAAAAAACTAAAACAAAAGAGATTGGGTGGACCCTAACATTTTAATACATATTTTTATGACTGTAATTTTTCCCATTGACTCTGTATTCTAGTTTTATATGTATAATTAACCATGAATATATATTAAACTGAAGAATCTATGTTGAATTGTAGCCAGCACTTCAGTGAAAACATTTTATTAATCCCCAAGATAGAAAGCCTTAGTTATCAACTAACTCTCCTGATATGATTTTATAAATGTCTCAGAAAGAATAAATTTCCATGTAAAATGAATATAAACATGTCACAGAAAAATGTAACACACAGTTGACTAATATCTATAGACTGTGCCCTATAAAATACCCTCCAGCTCCCTTCCTTGTCATTTCTAAATGTAAATGTGGTATTCTAATTTTGAAAGTTTCATTATTTCAGAACAAACCTCTGGGTGAAGTTTTACAGTGCAAATACATTATAAACATGATTGGGAAAGTAGGTGGAAGACTTTTGTTTGTAGCACTTTTAAATTTTAGCTGTTACCTACCACCCAAGCACAGCCTTCAGTTAAGCTCATATTTCACCATCTTTTATAAATCTCCAACATGACATGCTCTTCTACACCTCTGTACCTTTGATTATAGTGTACTTTCTCTCAACTTTCTCACACTAATTTGGTTAGCAAAATCCTAGTCATCCTTTAAGGACTTCCTCATAAGCCAATTGAATTATTTATTCTGTTCCTTGAACTTCAGTTGTTGTTTTCTATTTTAAAAATTCGCTTCTGTGCAAATTTATGTGAATAAGCAAAATACTTTACAAAAGGTTGGAGCTCAAAAGTAATTTCTCAGTAAAAGGGTTCAAATATTTATTTATAAATAATGTAATATATATTATTATATATTTTATGTATAATAATATATAATATAATTGAAAAGGTTCAATTATTTATATGCTAAAATACTTTCAGTTATAGAGCACTCTTGTTTTATAAAGTACATTATCTTCTATTAAATTAATATTTTGTGCCCTTACCTAGCATTATCTATCATATTTTCTTTTTGTTGTTTTGTTTTGTCGTCTTCAAAATTTTGGGGCCAAGCCCGTGGCGCACTTGGGAGAGTGCGGCGCTGGGAGCGCAGCAGCGCTCCTGCTGCGGGTTCGGATCCTATATAGGGATGGCCGGTGCACTCACTGGATAAGGAAGACTTTGTTCAGGGCCATTGCAATAGGCAAGTAGGGCCCAATGCAACAGATGAGTGGGAGTTTATAGCTGAGGGTATAAGTAGATAAAAATTACTAAGAAGAAACATCAGAGGTAGGGGGGATTCTGGCTAAACTGACCTAACTGGATTACTGTTGAAGACAGGCCAGGGTGATCAGATATCACCTGGGCAATGGTGGACAATGAGGAGCCTGATCAGATATTGAAAGTGATCTGTTATTCAGGTGGAGTGGGGAGTAGGGTACCTGATAAAGTGAGTTGGCAGAGTTCTTTGCTAAAACTGGATTTTACAAGGAAGTGCACAGAAGAGCCTAGGAGAACTTTCAATAGCCTGACTAAATTTTGGCCAAACAAAGAATCTTTTTCACAATTAAAACACTGAAAAAGTTGAAAAATACATTTTCTCAAGACTCTGAAAATTAACAGCTTGAAACAATATAAGTGTTCATTCAATTAAAAAAAAATGAATCTTGATGTGAGAGAGAGAAAGAACAAAGGAGTGGGCTCTATGGCATTTTAATTGCTGTGAAGTATGCACACAGCAAATGTACTTCACAGGCCTGGTTTTCCAAAGTCTTGCAGTTTCAGATATTGACCTTGCAAAGGACAGGAAATTTTCCCCAGGCTACAGTCTCTGTTGATAAAGAATTGTAACACAGCAAGGTTGCTGGCTCAAAGACAGACAGGTTGATATG
>NW_007742439.1:16475-17256 GCF_000696425.1 Galeopterus variegatus
AAGTAGTGATGCTAAAATAGTTTCTGAAAGAGGAGAATTTAAGAAAAATACTGTTCTAGATATTAAGAAGGAAATTTTAACATGATAAAAGAGTCAATCCAACAGGTATGTATAAAAATTATAAACATATGTATTTAGCCACAGAAGCCCAAAATACATGAAAAAAAACTAACAGAAACTATTGAAGACAAAACAATTTAAAAATAATAGTTGGAGATTTTAATTCTCCACTTTGTTTGGAAAATAGATAAAACTACTAGGCAGGAGATAAAAAGAAAATAAAAGATTTGAAAAACTACATAACTCAATGAATCTTAACTGACTTATTAGAACATTTCTGTCAGTAAAAGAGGAATACACATTTTCTTAAGGGCACAAGAGACAGTTTCCATAGACCATATGCTAGGAAATTAGAAAGGGTCTCAATGCATTTAAAATTTTAAAGGATTAAATGTATACAAAGTGCATTCTTAGATCACAGTTAAATAAAAGTGGCAATCAATAATAGATAGAAATTTGGAAAATTTACACATACATGCAAATTAAGAAATGATTAAGTAATCAATGGGTCAAAAAATAAATCACTAATAAAATTCTAAAATTCCTTGAGATGAATTGGATTTAAACCATAATATACCAAAACATAGGATATTTCTGAAGTGGCATTAAGAAAGACATTTATAGTTGTAAACACCTATATTTTAAATTTTAAAAAATCAGATCAATAACCTAAACTTCCAATGAATAAACTAAAAACCAAAAGCAAAAATACAAAAAAAAA
>NW_007742439.1:17842-20149 GCF_000696425.1 Galeopterus variegatus
ATCAATAACCTAAACTTCCAATGAATAAACTAAAAACCAAAAGCAAAAATACAAAAAAAAAATTAAACAGAGCAAGCTAAACTGAAAAAACAAAACAAAACAAAACAAAAACAAACAAAAAAACGGAGAAAATTATAAAGAATGAAAATAAGTATGAGTAGAAATACAATAGGGGAAATTAATAAAAGCAAAACTTGTTCATTTGAAAGATCAAGAAATCTGATAAAGCTTAGCTAGGTTAAGAAAAAGAGAAGATCCAAATACTAAAATCAGGATTAAAACAGGGGACATTACTACTGAACTTGCTGACACAAAAATGGTTTTGAGGTAGTTCTATGAAAAATGTTATGCTAACAAATTAGATTACCTAAGTGAAATGAACAAACTTCTACAAAGGTACCAAGTACAAAAACTAACTCAAGAAGAAATAGAATATCAAATTTGTTCAATTGGTTGATAGATGATGATGATGATTGTAGAGCTAGGGCTGGGTCTGGAGCTAACAGATCCCTCAAGCCTGTTGTCCAGACTGGGCTACAAACCCTTCACACACAGGTCTATGAGCTAGGTAACCAGAAAAAAGGCCTTGGAGCCTTGATTGAAGAGAGAGTAGTCTTTATTTCTGCACACAACTGTCTAGGAGCTAGGCAGTCCAAAGAAAAACTCAAAACTCAACTGCTACCTGCAAAGTCCAGAGGAAAACTGAGCAGCTGCCTGCAAAGTAAACATGCTCTATTTTTAGGTGTGAGCTCTCTGCTGACCAGCAGTTCAGCCACTGCTCCACATACTCAAGACCACACCAGAATAGCAACAAAACTAAAAAGATACATTGGCATGCATGTGCACTAACTCCACCCCCTACACACAATTTGTTTACAAAGAATGTGCTTCACCACACCCAACTGGACCTGAGGTGAGGGTGCCTGATTAAACTATTCTATTTTCCCAACAATGATTGATGATAGATAGATAGATAGATGCACAGATACATAGATACATAGATAGATAGATTGAAATATCTTAATGTTAGTACCTAACTGTCCTGATTAGTGCTACTGTGAAGTAAATTTTGAAATTGGGAAATATGAGTCCTCCAATTCGTTCTTCTTTTTTAGGATTGTTTAGACAATTCTTGATATTAACAGACCTTGCATTTCCTAACTTTATTATCACTTAGTCACTTTCTGCCCTAAAAATTTTGAGATTTTGATAGGAATTGCTTTAACTTTGAAGACCAATTTAAGGAGTATTGCTATCTATACTATATATACGTATATATATATATTTTTTTTTACATATATATATCCCCCCCAATCTATAGACATTGGATTTTTTTTTTCATCTATTTAGGTATTCTTTAATTCATTTATATAATACTTTTTAGTTTCCACTTTACAAGTCTTGTACAACTGTTTCTAGAACAATTTGGTATCCACATGCAAAAGAATAAATCTGGAGTATATATCACACAGTATACAAAAGTCACCACAAAATGAATCATAGATCTGAGTGTCAGAGTTAAAACTATGAACCTCAAAAGATATCATAAAAGTAAATCTTCATTACTTACTTTCATTAAGCATTTCTTTAACAAATTGGACAGCAACACAATTATACACTTTTTAAAATTTGTTGTACAGTTTCAATTAGTTACAAGAGAGGATTTTTAATGTTCCCAACACAAAGAAATGATAAACGTTTGAGGTCACAAACAAACAAACCAAAAATCAGTTTAATAACGGGAGGGATAAACAGGTGAAACACAGAGGATCTTTAAGGCTACATAACATCTGTAGAATACTCTAATCATGAATATGTGACTTGATACATTTAGAAAAACCCATAGAACTGTGCAAAGAAAGAAGAAACCCTAATGCAAAATTGAGTTAATAATAATATATCAATATTAATTTATAATTGTAAAAAATTATTTGTTGGATCGCAGATCTAAATATAAATGTTAAAATACTGAATATTTTAGAAGAAAATATAAAATATCACCATATTTTTGGTAAGAGCTGAGATTTTCTAAACATGACACAAAAACATTAATCATAAAAGAAAAAAATTGAAAAAAGCTGAATTTATAAAAAACAGTTAAAAAATAATTACTTTTTGTGCATCAAAGGACAAAGTCAATGAAGTCAAAAGACAGCTCAAAGCATGGGTGAAAATATTTGCAAATTATTTTCCAAAGCTATTTATATCCAACATATAGAAATGATTTCTACATCACAACAATTAAAAAAAAATGGTTAAATGATCTAAATAGGCTTTACTCTAAAGACGATAAGCAAATGGCCAATA
>NW_007742439.1:21110-21704 GCF_000696425.1 Galeopterus variegatus
CATAGAGACAAAGTAGATTAGTAGATTAGTTTGGGTATGGGAAAAAACTAAGAGTAACTTCTAATGAATACAGGCATACCTCGCTTTATTGCAGTTTGCTTTAATACACTTTGCAGATACTGCATTTTTTTACAAATTGAAGGTTGGTGACAACCCTGCATTGAACAAGTCTATTGGTGCCATTTTTTCAACAGCATGTGCTCACTTCGTGTCTCTGTGTCACGTTTTGGTAATTCTTGCAAAATTTCAAACTTTTTCATTATTATTATATCTGTTGTTGTGATCTGTGATCAAAATCTTTGATGTTGCTGTTGTAATTGTTTTGGAACACGAGTAACTGTGGCCATATAAGACAGTGAATTTACGAAGGAATTTATGTGTGTTCTGAGTGCTTCAACAATCTTCAATTCTGAGAAGGCTGAGAGAGGTTAAGAAACTACAGAAGAAAAGTTTGAAGCTAGCAGAGGGTTGGTTCATGGAGGTGTGAGGATAGAAGCCATCCCTATAACATAAAAAATATAAGGTAAAATAGACAAGTGCTGATGCAGAAGCCACAGCACATTATCCTGAAGATCTAGCTAAAATAATTGATGA
>NW_007742440.1:0-7671 GCF_000696425.1 Galeopterus variegatus
CCGGGAGTGAACTCCTCGGGGGAGGGTCCCTCAGCACACAATTCCTCTTTGACCCCCCCCAGCACGGGTCAGCCCTTCGGGAGAGCTCACTAGTACCTTCAATGTAGCTCGAGAGCTCTCCTGGCTCCCCTCTCCCCACCAGAAATCAGTTAGGGGTTCTTCCAATCTGAGGCCCCCAGAGATGGAGTCTGCCTCCCGGAAACAGGGAGTTTACTTGGGGCCGACGCCCAGGGTGTATCTGGGCGGGCTCCTCTTCCCTGCCCTCCCGACACTTTCCCGGGGCTCCCCACACTACCAGCCCCGTCTGAGATCTGCAGGGAGAGTGGGATTGTAGGCCGGTCCACAGGCCCCGGGTTGCCCCGTGTTGAGGTAAGCAAATGGCACATCTCAGTGCAGAGCCGCGCCAAGCAGAGATGGCTGGCCTGCCCTCACTAAGCCGGCCATCTCCGCCCCCACCCGATAACATGGAGGCAGCTCTGTTGTGGGCGCCTAGCCTGGTGTGGTATGCGGGAGCCAGGCAGGTGGGGAGCAGTAGGGCTTCGCCCTGCAAGTGGGGCTGGGCTGGGGGTGACTCACAGAGCTCGCAGAGTTGGGCCGGTCCGGCGCGTTCCACTCCGTTTCCGTGCCGTCTCTGCTGGCTTACTTGGCCTTTGTTGTCTCGGGCTGCTCGCTCGTATCCGCAGCAGGGCTTGGGCGCTCTCAGGAGTCTTCTTTTGTGTCGGCCCTAAAACCTCGAACCTGTTGTTGCTTGTTTGTCGTTGTAGGATCGTTGTTGAAAGAATTATTCATTTTTTGTTGCTCTTGGAAATGCAATTAGTACTCTGGTATCACAGCGCACACTTCTCAGGATCGCACTGTCTCCTGGCACGGCCGCTCCAGACCCGTCGCCATCATATGACCCAGCAATTCCACACCTCTGCCCCAGCACGCCCGGCCACTCAAGCGCACCCTCCGTCCACCCTAGGCCTGATTTTAGAAAACCCATTTCCTCCCAAGAATGAAAGTTGTTTTGTTATATATAATATATATATATTTATATATATAATATATATATATATTGTTAAATATATATATAAATATATATATATTTAAATAGACAGAATATATATATATTTTCACATCTGTCTATTTAAATATATAGATATACATACACACACATATATACACACATATATATGTACATATGTAATGTAAATTCAGTGTGCATTGTCCTTAAAATCAAAACTACATTTTGTAATCTCTCGCATCCTGCTTGTTTATTTAAAATCCTTCTCATTTAAAAATTATTTTAGTTGTGTGTTGTTAGATTGTTCATATCCATACCTCATATTGAAGTTAACAGGGAATTCTATGGTATAGTAAATAAGTACTATTTATTTATCATTATCCTCAAGCACTCTATTTTGAATCTATATGATTAAATGCAAAAGTGTGACATCTTGTTTTTAAACACTGAAGATATATTTACTTCATCCTGTTTTCTCCTAATTCACTAAATCTAGAATTTTCACAATTGTCTGGTATAATTATTTGTTCTCACATTTGATGGAGGCTTTGATTCAACAGAAACTTCCTTCCATGATACAGTTAAAATTTCTTCCTGGTTTAGGAAACTAGAGGTGGTATGGTGGCCAATGTTTCTAAGGTCATTTATCAGAGCACTTAGCAAATAATTATTGGACATGTACTATGGACTGGGCTTAGAAGTTATCATTTAAACAGTATTTCTCTTTTCTTCCATTCATTCAGCAAATAATTATCAATAAATTTCTATGTATGGAAACTATGCTATTTATAAGTATAGCAATGAACCAGCTAGAAAAAACCTCTGTATTCATGGAACATAAATTCTAGTGGAATAGACACACATAGATGATAGAAAAATAGACAAATAGGTAACTAGATACATAGAGTAAGATAGTGATGAGATCTATAAAGCAAGGTAAGCAATAAGAAAGTGACTTCGTGTTTGTTTAGATTGCATCATCAGGAAAGTCTTTTCAAAGTAGCTTCAGACATTTGAACTAACAACCATAAAGCAAGTCATAGAACTTTCTGAGGAAGAGCAACCAGATAGAACAAAAAGCATAGAGCTCTGAGATGGGAGCAAGAAGACTCAGGTAGCTAGAAGATTATGAGGTATAGTAGTACCCATCATTATGTAATCTCATTCTTTATCCTCTACTCAAACTCCTCCAAAATTCCAGTACAATTCTTCAAAGGTACAGCTAAAAGACCACTAGAAATGTTCCCAATGATTTGTCTTTATTTAAGTGGAACTTTTAAAAAATGTGTTAGCACATCTGTGAGGAGAGTTATTAACCAAGGCAACTGAGAGTGTTGGCCATATGGTTTAGACTTAGCCAGACTCTGTTTTACATAGTCAAGCACCAGCTATGTTCTTGTTTAACCTCATTTACCTCAATGCAAGAATTGGAACATTCTATAGTTTTTGCCTCATTATCTTTTGTTTTTCTCCTAATATTTTGATGATCTTGTTCATGTTCTCTGATCTTAATGATTTAGTATACTGTATTATGTTGTTAATTACCTAACAGAATATTTCCAAGTATACATAGCCAATGAATTATACCTTTATAATTCATTTCTATCTCTAGAACAGTCTCCTACCAGGTTTTGATTTAGGCCAGTCTTTTGGTGGAAGAGATTGGTTCAAAGTTCAATAGGATAAAAAAGAAAGAATACAGGAACTGCATTTGAGAGACTGGTAATAGGATTTATTTAAATCTATAGCAGCTGAGAATGTTATACATTAAACCAGTACAGGTATTGTTTTTATTGCCAGAAAAGGGTCATTTTTTCCATGGCCCTAAATTAAGCAACCTTCCTTACTTAGGACATGCAAAGGGCATTAGCTGATCTACTGGAATTTCACATACCTTATTCCTGAAGCAGAGATTGAGTGCCTCATGGGAGCCCTTGTAGCCTCACCTTTGTATTTTATTCTATTCAACAAATACTCGTTGATTTCCCATTAGGTGACTAAGAATTCTAGTCAATCAACTTATTCAAATTTTAGGAAACCATGTGATAAGGCTTCTTATTGGTAGTCAGTATTCATATCAGCCAACTTAGGTGTATGTTTTTAAATTTTCTCAGGCACTGTTCTGTAATGAATGATAGATAAATAATTAGTTACATATGATTTTATTCTCTTTTTCCAGGTTAAAGCTATGGTCTGAAAGTTTGTGTCCCCCACAGATTCATATGTTAGAATCCTAATGTCCAATGTGATAGTATTTGAAGGTACTGACTATGGGAGGTGATTAGTCATGGATGGTATTAGTGACCTTACAAAAGAATCTCCAGAGAGACCCTTGCCCTTCCATTATGTGAGGACACAGCAAGAAGGCACTGTCTACGAATTAGGAAGCAGGCTGTTACCAGACACTGAATCTGCTGGAGCCTAGAGTCTTAAACTTCCTATGCACCAGAACAGTTAGAAATAAATTTCTGTTGTTTATATGCTACTCAGTATTTTGTTACTGCTACTGGAACAGGTTAAGACAATAGCTAAACTCCAAAGACTGACAATTACGGGTTGTTTTAAAATGGGGCAGTACACTTTTAAGTGCACAATTAGTTTTTCATTATATTAAAAATGTATCATGAACTTTTTGTTAATGACACAAAAACCCTGTACATCATTATTTTAAATGTGTTAAAATCTAAATGCATTAATGATTTGATATTCATAATTATCCATTAAAAAGAAGTTTGAACAACTTCTTCTGTAATGGTTATTTTTTCTTTCCTTTTCTCCTGAATTCATATATCCATTTAACTTTCCCTAAATACCAATGCCAAAAGGATTTTAGCTCAAATATTAATATTTATTATATTTCTCTACAACAAACATGTAAACATAAATTTATTTTTTTTAATTCTATATGTTAACAGTCTTTTAGATTGTTACAAGTTATTATTAATCACAGATGATAAACATAACATTACATAGTAAAGACTGTGACAAAGTTCATAAACCTAATGTTACAGAAAAAGTCACCAAGGAAATGCAGATACTCAGAGAAATGGAGAAGTCAGATGATTTATTATGCTGGCAGTCCCAGGGGAACTCATATTACAACAAACCTGGGCCCCCAATGTAGGGAGAACTGGAGTTATATACCTTTCTTGAGCAAGCAAGCAAGTTTTCTATTGGCTCTGTCTGTATCTAGGCAGAGTCCCCAAATTGAGGTCCTCACCAGGTAGTTAAAGATGGTTAAGGGGCTTAGGGTAGGGGGCTTCACCAGGTGAGCAAAACTGGGTCACGGAGACGGGGGATGTGTTTCAGGGGCTTTCTGCAGCCTGAGCTAGAGAGCAACCCTGTCTCTCACCCACACAGGAAGAGCTAACAAGTAGACAAACCACAGAGTCACAGAACTCAGAAATGCATTTATCTGTTTACCCTTTACATAGCCTTTAGATATTCCTTACAAGCAAGCATTAGCTGTAAAACAAGGACTAATATTAGAGGAGGACAAGGAACTTGTCTACTATACTAACATGACAAATTAATGATAATTATAATTATGTTCCTTTCTCCTAGAGTGACAGTTTATAGGAAGCTAAAATTAAATATTTAGTATTGTGTTGTTTGTTTCTTATTTATTTATTTAGTTAGTTTTTAGCACCACTTATGTGTGAGGACATGCAGTATATCTCTTCCTGTCCCTGGCTTACTTCACTTAACATAATTTTCTCCAGGCTCATCTGTGTTGCTGCCAATGGCAGAATTTGATTCCTTTTTCTGGCTGAGTAGTATTCTATTGTGTACATATACCACATTTTCCTTATGCAGTTGCCCATTGATAGACGTTTACATTGGTTCCATATCCTGGCTAATGTAAATAGTTTCAATAAACATGAAAGTGCAGGTAACCTTTGACATGTTGATTTTCATTCCTGTGGGTATATACCCAGTAGAAGGATTGCTGGATTGTTTGGTAGTTCTATCTGTAGTTGTTTGAGAAAGCTTCATACTGTTTTTCATATGGCTGCACTAATTTACAGTACCACCAACAGTGTGGGAGGATTACCCTTTCTCCGCAATCTCACCAGCATTTGTTATTATGTCTTTTTGATAATAGCTCATCTATTTGGGATGATGTGATATCTCAATGTGGTTTTGATTTTTATTTCCCTGATGTTTAGTGATGTTGAGCATTTTTTCATGTAGCTGTTGCCCATTCATATGTCTTCTTTTGAGAAATGTCTATTCAGCTCTTTTACCCATTTTTTAATTGGATTATTTTATTATTTTTTAATATTAAGTTGTTTGAGTTCCTTTATATTCTGAACATTAATCCCTTATCACATGTAGAACTTGCAAATGTAGTCTCCCATTCTGTAGCTTATCTTTTCACTCTGTTTTCTTTGCTGTGAAGAAGCTTTTTAGTTTGATATAATCCCATGTGTTTAACTTTTCATTTGTTGCCTGTGCTCTTGAGGTCTTATTCATAAAATCTTTTCCCAGTCCTACATCCTGGAGTGTTTCCCCTGTTTTCCCCTAGAAGTTTTATAGTTTCAGGTCTTATATTTAAGTCTTTTATACATTTTGAGTTGATTTTGGTATATGGATGAGATAAAGGTCTAATTTCGTTCTTCTCTACATGGATATTCAGTTTTCCCAGCACCATTTATTAAAGAGCCATCCTTTCATAAAGAGAGATTAGAACTGTGGTTATGATAGGTGGGAAAAGAGGGGGCTTATGGAGAAGCTGGTTAATGGACACTTAGAATGATTACATTTTGTAAAAATGAATAAACTAAGTATCCTCATTTGATCATCACACATTGTGGACAGATATCGATATTCAACTTTGTACCCTACAAACATGTAGAATGAATTATGTTTCAATTAAAAACAATAAATAAATAAATAAAATTAAATATTTTGTAAAATCAATAATAAAATTGCCACATACATTTAAAAATACATATTTTAGCAGTTTAATGCAGACTGTGATTTTAAAATTCACGTCAAATTTAAAATGTTCTAGGTCTTAAGAAAAATTTTTCTACAAGTCAGGATAGAGATATGAATGTCTAAGGATAATTTTACATACATTAGATATTTTATTTCATGTTTGAAAACTGAGTTACATATATGACAACATTTGAATAACATATTAACATATGAAACAATCAGTTAGTGCTAATTAAATAAAGTTATATTCCTTAAATTGAAGCCATTGTGTATTAGATTAAGTCTGATAACACTTGCAGTGTTGCTAAACATAAAAAAATTGTTTTTAAGGATGCAATTTAAAAAGGCATTATGAAAATTATCAACAAAAAGAAGCATTTCAATTGCAAAATTTGAAGTAAAAGCTTTATAAAAGTGCATTATTATAGAAGAATCCCCAACCTATTCCAGTTAAGTTGGACTAAATCTAATAAGCATAGGGTAAAAATGAACAACTATTGCTAGAAGTAGTTGATGAATGGCAGGTTGTAAGATGCTTGTCCCTAAGTTAAAAAATGTACTGCATGAGAGTACTTCAAAATGTTCATGGAAAGATTCATATTTTATTTTAATTCTATTTTTCCATGAATCTTTTGAAGTACCCCCATATTAGTAATATTCAATAGTGTTAAGCAAACATTCATAAAAAGTTATTTTATGAGACTAAATAAAAAAGATACCAAGCAATAAGTCAGGCTGTATTGGCTCTTTTAACCTGATGATGCAGTACAGCTTTGACTCAAATATGAAATTTCTCTTTTTTCTCCTTTAAAACAAGCATGCATGCAAATTAGAAAAATCAGGACATAGTGGTATAAGAGAATTTACTATGTTTTCATATTATTGATAAGGACGAAGATGAATAAAAGATATTCGTAGTAGAAAATTGCTATTTTCCAGCATGCTCTTTTTGAAATATTATTATTCTAATTTGTAAAGATAGGTAGGTATGT
The DNA here is from genome assembly GCF_000696425.1 of Galeopterus variegatus. Taxonomy (NCBI): domain Eukaryota; kingdom Metazoa; phylum Chordata; class Mammalia; order Dermoptera; family Cynocephalidae; genus Galeopterus; species Galeopterus variegatus. Next base: position 6,943 of record NW_007742440.1, read on the forward strand.
AAATAATGGCTAAATAAATAAATAACTGCCAGATTTGTTGATTGGATGAAATAGTTTATCATTTTCAATATTTCTTATTGATATTGTCAGAAACAATTGAGATAATATCAGTAGGCTACTTAAACAACTGTTATTTTTCATTGTTTTTATTAAGAGTAACAATGTATTAAAATTACTTTTGTTGTGTTTTTTTTTGGAATTAAATAATATTTTAGTGGGCTGGACTGTCAGAATAGCTGGTATGACATATTGCCGGAAGTAGAAGTCTAAAGCACAATTTCTTTTTTTTCGTTAAATTTTTATTTTGTCAATATACAATGTATATGATTATTATGGCCCATCACCGAAACCTCCCTCCCTCCTCCCTCTCTCCCCTCCCCCCCAAGAATGTCCTTTCCGTTTGCTTGTTGTAACAACTTCATAAAAGTATAGTTGTTATATCTTCTTCCCCACCCCACCCCCGGTTTTTTTTTGTGTGTGTATGTGGGTGAATTAATTTGTTTATTTTTTAGCTCCCACCAATGAGTGAGAACATGTGGTATTTCTTTTTCTCTGCCTGACTCGTTTCACTCAATATTATTCTCTCAAGGTCCATCCATGTTGTTGCAAATGGCAGTATTTCATTCGTTTTTATAGCTGAGTAATATTCCATTGTGTAGATATACCACATTTTCCATATCCACTCATCCAATGAGGGACATTTGGGCTGGTTCCAACTCTCGGCTATTG